>NW_026919281.1:0-150000 GCF_032062105.1 Saccostrea cuccullata
AGACTATCCAAGTACATGTACATGACGTACAGTTATCTGTAAAGTTTGTAATCATATTTTTGATTTATCAAATTTATAGTGAAATATGAACATGCCTTATGGGTAGATGTTTATTAAACTGAAGAGTTCATTGATAAAAAAAATAGGAAGTTTGGATCTTAACGAGGCCCGATCTAGTTGAAAATTACGAAAACGGAATGATAAAATTTTTTAATTCTTGGAAATATACTTGTATGTTTTATGCTTAGAAAAATTAGGATGAAATTTTGTTACCTTGCCTTTATTGTAGTGAAATGGGGGCACTGTCAAGATATGGATCATTTTTCGTGTTTTTATACACAATTACATAGTAAAACTCTTCAAAAAACAAAGAAATTTACAAATTAAAAAAAAATACATGATGAAATTCTTTGTTTTTCACATATATCATGCAATTTTCATTCCTCTTATAAAAAATGAAAAGAAAATTGGCGGTAGCCTTTATTGCAATGAAAAGGGGGCATGTCAAAACACAAAATTTAGTCTAAAGATTTATTCTATTCAACTACGTATTTTATAGGTCGCAATGGGTTTACATAACACCAACAAACGATTGCAATACTGTATTAGTTTCTAAAAAAAATAAATAATTCTTACATTATGGAATTATTTTCTCGCCATGCTTTATTTTTCTCTTAACACGCGACGCTGTTTTACGTGGAAAATAGAGGTAGAAGGGTGTGTGTGTGGGGGGGGGGTAAAGGCGACAAAATTGCGATTTTTACTAATATTATGTAATATATAGAAAAATTAAATATTTCGGGGGTTCAATTTAAATGATTTATAGACTTTTTTTTAAAACTGAAGATAATCCATGCATATTTAAGTCCGCAATAAAAAAAGAGTGTGTATAAACACTTCAACATGTTCAAAGAGAAAAAATAAATTCGTTTACTTTTAGTTGCAGCGTTTGTTTTTTTTAAACTCACAAATTGAAATAAAACAGGATAAAATCAATAAATCTGTACCAAAAAATTAATCCTTCAAAATTATTAAGGTCCCAAAGTTGTTAATTAATCTAAATATTTAAAAAAAAATAGAAATGCCAGCTTTCAATGCATATTCTATAGAGCTACCAGGTAAGCAAGATCAGCGAAACAGTTTAGCGCAATTTGACGTCATTTTAATTGTGACGTTATTATGTTCAATTGTGACGGCGGTCAAGGGCATTGTGACGTGCCTGAGTCGACGCTGCGTTAAAACGTATGCGCAGATCAAGTAGATCGGGCCTCGTTAAGTATAAAATCTATACATTACCCACATACGCACCCTCACACACCCCTTCCTGCACACACTTATATCCACAACAAAAACACCCTCACACCAACTGATACAAAAATCTGAATAAGTGACCCTTAGTTTAAACTTATTGTACCCAATCCAAAATGTAGACGCTTACGTTAATATATTCGAACGAAAATATATTTTATGACGGTTAAACTAAAGATTGTTTCATTATTGTCTAACACTTTATTGAGACATTCCCAGATCGGAAAATTACTTGAACGAACAGAAAAATGACTATATGAATGAGTAAAGTGAACATAAAAGTTGAACTTTGAACTAAAATATGTTAAAATAGCATTTAGTTGTAAGGAAGAATATTTTTTTAAAAATATGGAAAGTAACGTTAAATAATCGTTGTATAAATATCATTCATCGGCACACAGGTCTCCAAAATAGCTTGTTCATTGTCTTCATCTGAATCATCCACCTAGTACAACTTGTGAGCTGCCTGAAACAAAATAAAAAGTTTTATGTATACAATAGCTGAAATCCAACGTAAGCGCTGAGTAAATTCATTTTTTTCTTTTTACTGCTATAAACAGAAGTATTCCAAAAACTATCTTCCTGATTCTACTGACAGTTTATATCTAGCAGGCTTAAATCATGAAAAAATACTTCAAAGTTCCGTAGTTAGTTTAGGGACAGGATGGATAATTATAAGAAATCCACCTTATATTTTGTTTTTATTTTACTTAAATAAATATCAATGTGCTTCTACAGATATCAATTACATTTAACGCCCCTTCATCTTACATGTTATAAATTTAAAGCAACTATATTTATTGTACTATATGTGTATTATAAATCATGTACTACCCTTACATAAATACTCACCTTCTGGCAACATCTTCTGGCATTATTGCCGCAATATTGTAGCAACATTCTGGCAATACATTGCGTCAATATTGCGGTAATATCGTTTTTCGTATGTAAATTAGATTTGCTGCAATATTGCCAGAAAAGTGCTGCGGCAATGTTGCTGCAAAGCAATTGCAGTACATGTATTATTTCAGGTTGTGTTGCAGCAATATTGGGGCAACAGTACGTACAGTACTTTATATAAGTTGGTAATTAAAAGAAATAATAATCTATCAATCCAACAATTAACAAACTGTGCTGAAAGAATATAAGAAACATTAGCAAGCCACAGGGTCAGTAAGAATTAGCTACTTCTGCTATTCTTTGAACAGATAGAAAAATTTGGTTGATCATCATAATAATTAATTAAAAATCAAGATATGTTTGTGAAACACTGTGCGCAGGGTGGCAACAAAGTTCGAAAAGCTATTTTTAGCATATAGGTCACAGTCAAGGTCACAAAGTCATTGATCTTGTCATTTGAAAGAACGTATTGAGTGGAGTATGCATATTAATCATGAAGTCTCTATCTTATGGTTCTAAATAAAATTTTATGGCAGAGGTTCAAAAAGGCTATTTATAGCATATAGGTCAGAGTAAAAGTCACAAGGTCATTTACCTTGGTGTTTTTTGAAAGAGCTTAATTAGTGAAGGGTGCATACGAGATAGGAGGTCTCTATCTTTTATGGCTCAAAAGTTATGTCGAAGGTACAAAAAATTTATTAAAAGTATATGCCAAGTTCACATTGATCTTGGTTTCTTTTGAAAAACCGTAATTATTGGATCATGCATACTCAATATAAAGTCTTTCATGATTCTAAAGTTATGAGGAATATTCGAGAAAGCTATTTTTAGAATATAGGACACAGTCAAGGTCACAAGGTTATTGACCTTGGTGTCATTTGAAAGAACTTAATTAGTGGAGTATGCATAACAAATATGAAGACTCTATCACTCACTGGTTCAAAAGTTATGGTGAAGGTTAAAGTTTACGAACAAACAGACAGGACAAAAACAATATACGCCTCCGATCTAGCGATGCGGGCACATACAAAAATTATATAGAAACAATATCAATATGCCACTTTGAAAAGTCCAGCAATTCTGCATTAATTTTCAAATAACCTTAATTAGCTGCCCATCACATATTCCCAAATGCCAATCAGTATCATACATGTATATAATATAGTTTGTTTGTAATTTCCAAAATATAAAGATTTAATTTTCGTTCAGGTATTCAAATTTATCCAATCAATTATTATTATATCTGTTCATAAATTTAACTGATAACATGTATTCAATTTTTCCTGCAACACCAGGATATATAGATGCATACAAGTCTAGTACACATGCATAACAAGAACTAGTTGAAACACACATAATTTTTCTGATTTTATCTCCATAGAATCATTCATCTCAAAAAGAATATGGTTTTGATTCACCAGGTCTGATCACATGAAAACAAAGTAGACATGTAAACAATAATATGCTTTCTTTGTTTGTTATTACTGGAATGAACGGAAGCAGCTGTTGCAGAAAAAATACATAACCCGTATGCGGGTTATGTAAATTTTTTCTGCAATAGCTGCCACCGTTCATTCCACAAACAACAAACAAAGAAAGCATTTTATGTTTATATTTATATCTGTTTAAATAATCAATTAAAGTAGGATTAAAAAGATTAATTATTGTAATCATGATGCGAACGTCTTTATACGTTTCATTGATAGAACAACCACTGATTAAGAAATCTGTACCAGGCGACCTGCCTACTGTAGTTTATGCAGTGATGAACGCAATCGGGTTTCTTAAGAAATAAAGGAGAAAATATTCAGTGGATGTAAATATTCTTATATAATTCTGCTGAAATTCTTTTTTCTGGCCATTCCAAATTATGCAGTATTACTACTCATCTTGTCTAATCCCAATGTACACAAACAACAACTCTAATTAACTTGATACAAGTCAATAATGAAGCAAAACATGTTTGCGTTTGAATTCCCTCCACTTTATTTAAAAAGAGGAAGTAAATGAATGAGCATGCTTTACAAATGGCTCATGGGTAATCCTAGATGTTGCAAGAAAGTTTTTTTTTTCTGGCAGTATTGCCAGAATGTCATCAAAAGTTGTTGAAGCTAGCGGTGATATTTCACTAACCTAAAAAGCTGTTTCTGGTGACAAAAATGTATTGCTGCAATGTTTCCGCAATATAGCAGCAATGTTGCTGCAATAATTTTACTTTGATAAGAGCATTCATTCGTCATTTTCTCTTGTTGGAATTTAAAAATTTATTTTTAAAGCATGTATATGTTGAACTTATATTATTGTTTATTATACATCAGATGATCTGTTTCCATTTACAATTACGATAAGCGAATAAATATGCATATTTAAGTATAAGTTTGTCAGCATCTTACAATACTGATAGAAGCTAAGTTCCAAACCAGTATGTACATACGGGCCTAAAGGTATTAATAAGTTTTAAAACTGAAAGACTGTATGTAAAAAAATAAGCATATCGACTTCGCAGATATGCTTAAATAATAAAATGCTTTCTTGGGTTGTTAGTATGAGCATAAATGTCGCAGCTATTGAGAAAAATACTCAGGTTTTGTCATTAACTGTAACACTGAATTAAACAACCATTGTTCAAGAAAACTACACATGTAGCTTGCTCAGTGTTGTTCATGCACAGATTAATGGCATTGGTCTTCATAAGAAATAAAAGGGAAAATATTCAATGGATGTAAATATTTTTCTGTGAAGACGATATATCTATGGATCCGCCTCATGAAAGGGCTATATATGTATAAAATATTACATATAGCAAAATTAATACAATATCTTGTAAATAGTACATACTTTATTTTGCTCTAAATTACCAATGTTCTCATACAGGGGGATATTGTAAGAGGGATTTTCGACACCATCACCATTTGTTACATTTGCCTCAAAACTTCGTCTGCTTTTGTTCCACTCTCCTCTGTAAGCTATTATGATCAAACAAACAACTAACACCACAACTCCAGCCACAGAAGCTGAGACGTATGTAATGCGCGTAACATCTTCATCTTTAAAAGCAGATTTTTCATCAGAATTTATCGAATCCTCTTCCAAAACTGAAACGTTAATTTTAAAATTAAGAAAATGTGTTCCAAAGAACAGTTGTAATATTGTATTGTTACCCGATGTTGGGTGCTACAAAAATATTTTGTGGGTCCTCTTTGTGGTAAGAGCCCTAAGGCTTGTTTGAATAGTATGTATAGGGAGTTTGAGCAAAACTATGGGTAGGAGTTTGGGAATTTCTTACAAGGACTTTAATTTAACTTGTAAGGAATTGTAGGTCGTCCCACAAGTTTTGATTACTGTATACAGGGAAATTTTCGCCCCGTTTAATTTACGCCCCTTTCGCCCTCGTTGGGAGTGGGCGAATTTAAAACTGGACGAATTCAAAGTAAACAGCATAATTTCTTTAAAAAAATCTTTCTGGGCGAATTTCAAACAGGGAAAACTTGTTTCCAACCGTTAAAGGGCGAAAATAACACGAGGCGAAAATAACCCTGTATACAGTATATCTTTCCAAGAGGAAATGGGCAAGTTTAATAAATGGCATGGACAGTTACCATTAACCTCAATCGCATTTCCGGGGCTTGTGGGGCATCTATAAATTCATCGAGGGCAAGAATTCTTATAATGGTTGAATCAGCCATTGGGTATGCTTGACGAGTGAATTTTTAATAGATTGGGCCAATTCGGACTCATTTGTACCCCTTGTTTGGTTTGGAGTTGGGCACGGTACATATCAGACCTCTTAATGGAGTAATATCTCCTGTTAAGGATTTTCACAAGAGTTAAAATCTCTCCTCTGGTTTTCATTTTATTCCTTCAGAAGGGCACGGGCACTACACGTAAGGCTGCTGGCGAGGCACGGTGCTTTTGTTTCATAATCCCACCTATGTTAGTCAGCTAAAATTTGAAAGTGGGCGAGGTACTCGTCAGAGTCCTCTGAACAGTTATATCTTTGTAGTTTTATTGTTACATGGATATTGGGTGAAAATGGAGAAGACATTGTTTTCATTTCTGTTTATTTCTGGTAATGGAGGATATTGGGTACCCGACGTTGTGCTTTGGTTATATTCCCTCTCCCCATACACTGGGTCTAAATGGATATGAGGATGGAAATCATTATAAGATTGACTGGATGGGTGAGTCTGAACATTTAAGCAATGAAATTGTGATGATTGTCTCTCCTGTTATGGGTTGTGTTTTTCAAATTTTCTTTCATTTTAATTCATGATATTCGAGTCTCATGTCCGACAACTGTCGGGGAACATTTTGCATCATAGACATTTACATATCAAATTGATTATTCCTAGCAGGAGGTACTGAATTGGATGTCATCGTTGATAGGAGATTTGAAGCGGGCAAATTATTCCAATTATCTTCCACAGCATTTGGTGAAGATGGCTGTGATTTGAAAGTGACGTCGAAATTTTCTTCAGTTTCCATAGTACATATTGGAGACAAAAATGTATTAGGTCAATAAAAATATGTAAAAAAAACCCTTTGTTCTTATAATAGGAATAGTTTGATAAACAGAACTAAGCTAATGGATATCCCAGTTTCGTCACTAGTTGTAATGTTTCTGTGTATAGCATATGATCTTAACAATATCAGAACACTAATAAGTAATTTTACTTTTTCAAATAATTGCAAAAATAAAAAAAAAGCTAGGGAGCACTCACCTGCTGAACAAATTACTCCAGCGTCTTCATTGTGGTCGCAATTTTTTATTTCTATAAGTGTAGGGTTACAGTGTAACAAATCATCTTCATCACCATTACACATGACATTATTCATCATGATCCTTCCAGTTTCGTACCCAAATCTATTAGAGGTAAGTGCTGTAGCATTCTGTCTGTATCGGAATGTAAATAAGATAATTAACTAGGACATGCAGATGTATTGGCTTGATTATTTCCAAGGCCAAGAGATCTCAGAAGAATACCATAAAAATTAAAATACATAATTGAATTTTAAAGCTCTAAAAATGGGTAATCTGGCCTTGGTAAAAATAGAATCATTATGTCATAATAGAATAATTCAAAACAATATTTTTTTTTTTCGAAAATTCTGTTTTTTAGTTTGTTTTTGATACAAGATAACAACATTTGCCTCGAGAATCCCAGCATGAAACAAACGACAGCAGCATCTCTATCATCCCATTCGTCGTTGCAAACTGTTCCCCATGATCCGTTATAGAAAACCTTCACTAGTCCTTCCGCTGGTGTCTGACCACCTACCAGTTTTATTTTTCCTACAAAGATCTTGATGATTCGTATTGGTTGTTAAACATTCATAGAGTATCAAGTATGAAATCTGGATAGGAGTATGACTTTCAATATCGCATTAATGCATCTGGTTTGGGTCAATAGTTTGATGACATGATCAAGCAACGGTAGTACAATGACGATGAAGCAACATAGCAATAGTGCAATGACAATGGTACAGTGGCAAGAGGTGAGTTTGACAAACAAGATAATTTCACCTTTGTCCGTGTTTATGTCCCCTTGGACAAAGTTGTTCTTTATAAAAATTTTGAGATCTATCAATGTTCGTTATCTTTACCTATTTTATTGTTTGATGAAGGGTAACTATAAGCACAAGATACCATTCACATAATAAAAAGGTTATTTTTTGTAAATACAACCAACCTTGTGTACAATTGACTGCTGCGTAATAGTTTTGACTACATTCTTCTTGTTTTAGTGATGAGTGATTACAATAAAATATATCCAATTCATTCCCTTTGCATTCAACATCGGCCATCCATACAGTATTCATTTGCTGGCCAACTACTTTGAAAGATTCTGCTGTCGATCTGTTTTAAAAAGAAATTTGAACTTACTGAAGACATAGAAATTGTTGCATAATATGCATAAATCAACTTTAGGGAAGATACTAAAATAAATGGACTATATTCTTGCTAAAATATCTCTCTTGCCTTGAAAATCCAAGCATTAAACAGACTACTGCAGCGTCTCTATCGTCCCAACCATCATGACAAATTGATCCCCAGACACCCCTATACATGATCTCTACACGACCGTCAGTTGGAGATGATCCATTAACAAGTCTGATCTTTTCTGCAATTGAATATGTACGTATACTGATGATAATAATAAATTTATGCTCTTTCTCATTTTTAATTCAATACTTATAGCAATTCTCTTTAGCGCACAATAATGCTATTAATTTCTTTGATCGAATCTTTACGACAAGACCCTTAAGCATCATTTTACATCTCAAAACACGTTTTCTTATCCATCACGGTTCAACTGTTCTAGTATACTCTCCGTCTTCTTTCGTTTACCTGAAATTTATTACTGTTATTCATTCAAAATATTACTTACCTGAGTTTAAGAGAAAAATAACAAGTTGTTTTTTAACATCTAACTCATCCCTAAATCATGATTTTCCAAACTATGCATCATTTTTTCAGGAGGTCCAGAATTATGGGATTGAGGTTGGATTGAGGTGGTAGAAGCTTTTTAGAATTAAACTTTTATACACATTAAAAAGATTATACATCAGGATGTTCTTTATCTTTATAAATTTCGAGATACGCAAAATATTTGGACCTTCAGATATCCTGACGCCAGATATCCGGATGCTTCAGTATCCGGACACTTTTTCATCGGAACAGAATTTCAAAATGTTATTGTCTTGTTTAACTGGTGATTCAGGTATCTGGACGCTTCACATATCCGGACAAATTGACTGGGAACCAAAGCGTCCGGATAAATGAGGCTTCACTTTAAAATGTATATTTACTTCTATAGAGTGACTCTCTATGTGCTTTTCATATTTAATATATAAAATTGCTTATCATTTTCTATCGAATAAATGACAGGCCCCTTTTCTAAAACATAGAACATTACTTCTCGAATAAAAACGTACGTTACACGCTTCGTGTTTTATATTCTTTTAGGCAAATGTATTTTTGAAAAATAGGTGATGCATGTGCCTAATTTTAATTTATATTCTATGCAGCCAACATTTATTTTTTTTTTAATTTATATTTCATGCAGCCAACATTTACTTGAGGTATTGATAAAATTTTAGGCTTTAAGGGGTATCGTTTTTGTTCGATTTTTATCCGACTATAATTAGGTTTTCAAAATCTTCTCGACTATTGCTTCATCATTCAGATGCAAATCTTTTTTCACACATATCGAAGGTTATTGATGATCAAGACTCCTTTCCATTGTTTACTTCATTTATTTTCCGGGCTACAATTATAGCCTACATCAATGTATTCTTGTTTCTTTCTGTTAAGATGAACATGAAAATTATGCATGTCAGTAATGCCCTCAGTTGAAGGAAAATCGGTTTGGCTAAGTATACTTGGAAAAATGTGTTTAAATAGGTTTTATTTTCTTTTGAATTAGGTAAATTTTTAATTGCTTGCCCTAAAAAGTGTAAAGCATGAAGAAACATGAAGAAAACGGTCAGTGGTATTTTTAATATAATGTGCCCATCCGATAAAATAAGACATATACCGGTAGCTTAATATTTCTACCTGCGGCACAAATAACTCCTGCATTTTGGTGATGTCCACATTTTTCAGTCCCAAGTTCTCGTGTTTTACATTGTGCTATATTTCTGTCATTTTCAGTGCATTCTACGTCATCCATCCAGATAGTTCCTCTCCCCATCCCGAAGAAAGCTCCCCTCTTAGCAACTGCATTTTTCCTAAGAGCAATATTAAAGGGAAAATTTGAAATAGGATTTGGAATAACATGTATATTTGAAATCATTTCTAGTAGGCATCTACGATATCTTACATATTAGAAATAGTATCGTTTTCATGCTTCATTCTAAAATTGTACGAACAGCGTCAGTTGAATTACTTTTTCTATAATAGGAACAATTTAAGCTAAATTAGCAGTAAACCCTGGCAAAAATATAATATAATCATGCAAATTACGGACAGTAATCAAGCTAAGATATCCATCGAAACAATACACACCGGGGATTCGTTTCCAAAGAACTCGTACCGTAACTATACGGTGACGTAAATTCGGAACTAGCCCGGGGGCCGTTTCATTAAAGGTCGTACAATGTAGGTCCAGTGGCAGCCGTTCGTCGGCGTAATGTCGGGACTAGCACAAATATTTGTGTTTCTTTAGAGAGCCTATCTTCACGCCGGAGTTTCAACAAATCATTACAAATCATTACGTCTACTCATTAGTAAGCGTAAATATAATATGCACTATAGTATTAAAGTATTAACTTCATTATTCTACAAGTTCTCAATAGATATTTTTATTAAATGCAAGTAAGACTTTTATGTTCGCATTTATTTGCAAAAGTAATATTATACTAGTGGGAAGCTATGATGATCGAGCTTTTAAACCAAAAAAACGTTCTCGACTTAAGTTAACTGTAGATCCTTATAGTAAATTTCGTTACCTTGAAAATCCCAGCATTCCACAGACAACAGCAGCGTCAATGTTATCCCAATCATCGTCACATACAGTTCCCCACACACCATTGAATTTCACCTCAACCCGCCCTTCAGCAGCCGACGATCCATTGACAAGCCTTATATCTGTATCAGATACAATTTTTAAGTTAAAATCTGGTCTTCCATATACAGTTCTTAATATCACAGAAAATACTTAAATAATTTTCTCTTAGTAAGACGTTTATTGTTATAAGAAAAAAAATGTTCAATCAGCACAACCCTCCGATTTAATTTTTATATAAGAATCAAAACCATTTTATTCTTTAACATCATATTTAAAATATTTTCTTTAATTAAAAAAAAACTTTCTAAAATAAGAAGAATAAAAAAAATCAATTCTGCAGGTTTAAGATAAGAATTTAGATCATTTTTTTTTTACCTGATTCACCCCAAAATCACAATTTCTATATATGCTATACTGTGGTTTCATTAATATTCGTTGAGCACCAATTTTCGAGGATTTCGTTGTTGAGCAGATCCACGAATTTAAATGCTCATTGAATTAAGAAATATGCTATTCATTTGTATAGGCAATGCTTTTGTCCACGAAATTACGTATCCTCGAAAACGTCCTTTTTATTAAATCCACGAAAAATGATGCCGACGAAAATTGATGAAAGCACAGTAATATGCGTCATTTTTTGAGGAGGCCAAGAATTTCCACACTCAAAACGACTAACTAATAATCTTTCTTTCAAATTTGTCATCCCTCTACTCTCGAAGGTGTGCCATGTGTACTCTTGATGAAGACATGTGTTTTTTTCTTGTGGTTAAATCATCTGACGCAATTAAACAGCTAAAACTAATTTCTTTCTAAAATGATGCAAATGAAGAGCAGGCATCTCATGACAGTAAAACTGTCAATTGAATAAAGTCGACTCGGCTATGTATCCATAAATAGATTTTTTTCTGTTCTGAATGGGGTAAATTTTTTATTGCTAGGCATTAAGGGGCAATACCCCTCTGCTCCAAATTTCACGACTCTTTTTTTTAAATCAAGACATTGATTTTCAGCAACAACTATAACATTAAATTCAAATGGAAAATAGTTTTTCAGAAATGAATAATATGTCAAACCAAGATGTGAAAAAAATTTGATATGGTAAATAGAAAGATTAATTATTTTTTATCTCACAATTAAATTAGAAATATGAGGTATATATAAAAATAATATTTACTCTCATACCTATCTAATTCCCATTAGAAAACATACTGAAGTGCTGCTTTTTAGATCAGAATAACAAATTGTTTTCTGTGCATGTAAAATAACACGCATACATATTAAACAAGAGTTATCGTTCCATTATCGCCCTTGATAATATTTTTTAATGAAACAAAATATTAATTTAATGTTTATAAACAATACTGCATCTGAAATTTCTGTACAGTTAAAAGAATTATACTTTAAGAGATAGAGATTTTTCAATTTACACTGTTTAAAAGAACTGCTTATAAAAGTTTTCAGTAAACTAATATAAATAATTAATCAATATACTAGCAATAGAAACTACATATCAACACTAGTACCGTAACATACGTTTGATTGAGTTGACTATTATCATTATCATTACGAATGAAACTTATAAACTCTGATATGACTTTTCACTGAATTTCATGACAAAATCTCTGAAGAAAGTTATCTCTCTTATTAGAAGAGTTATCTCTCTTATCAGAAGGATATTCCACCTTAAAGTGTAAAGCATGAAGAAACATTAAAAATTCGGATCTTGGCATTTGTTTAGTGCATGTAATATGCCTATCCGATAAGATTCAAACACATAGCTTAATTTTTCTCATACTTACCTGGGGCACAAATAACTCCTGCATCTTCGTGATGTCCACAATTCTCAGTCCCAAGTTCTCGTGTTTTACATTGTGCTATATTTCTGTCATTTTCAGTGCATCCTACGTCATCCATCCAGATAGTTCCTCTCCCCATCCCAAAGAAAGCTCCCTTCTTAGCAACTGCATTTTTCCTAAGAGCAATAATAAGGTAGTCCGACCATTAGTTTTATAAAATTAGTAGTTTAGCAATCACAAATACTAATAAAATTATCTCTGAAATTCACCAAAGTAAACTTTCATGAATGTATATTTAAAATCAATAGTAAAGGTCTAAAAATCAAAGGAAAAGGTGAATCAAAAGGAATCAATTTGTAGGCATCTAAGATGTGTCAGGTTTTCTAAAATAGTATCGTTTTTATGCTTCATTATCAAATGGTACGAACAGTGTTAGTTGAATTATTTTTTTCTGTAACAAAAGAACAGTTCAAAATAAATTAGCAGTGAACCCTAACAAAAATATATGACCATGCAGATTATGATCAGTAATCAAGCTAGGATGCCCATTGTATCAATGCAAAGCGGGGTCCGTTTAAAAAAAAAAGTCCCATGGCCAGGTGTAATTATACGGGGGAGTAAATTCCGAACTAGCCCGAGGATGTTGCATCAAATGTCGTACGTCCAGTCGCATCGCTACGTCGGCGAAAAGACAGGACTAGCATAAAGATATACTTTTCATAAAAGATCGTATCTTTGGCCGAAAGTTAGAGCAAAATTGTACGTCTTCTCATGGATGGGCGTAACCAAAATTTACAATAGTATCAAAGTATCTACTTTTGTTAATGTATTTACTTTAGTAAATCAAAGTATTAAGTATGTTAATCAAAGTAAGCTACTATCAATGCTCAAATATTGTCTAAATTTTACATTCTCCGATTACTTTCCAAGTTCTACATTCACTGTTTTTTTTTTCATCAAATGCATGTAAGACCCGCATATTCGCATTTATTTGAAAAATTAATTATGAATTAATTAAATAATTAATAAAATTTGGGGAAAAAATTGAAATTATATTAGTAGGCAACTGTGAGGATCGAGCTCTAAAGCTTAAGACTTTCTCGAATTAACTTAAGTAAACTGTAGTTACCTATAGTAAATTTTGTTACCTTGAAAATCCCAGCATTCCACAGACAACGGCAGCGTCAATGTTATCCCAATCATCGTCACATACAGTTCCCCACACACCATTGAATTTCACCTCAACCCGCCCTTCAGAAGCCGGGGACCCATTGACAAGCCGTATATCTATATCAGATACAATATTTGTAAAAAGAAAAATCTGTTCTCCCATATACATTTCTGAATATCACAGAAAACATTAACTGAATTTTTTCTTAGTAAGAAGTTTATTGTTATTAGGAAAAAAATTCAATCAGCACGAATCTCCGCATTAATTTGATATAAGAATCAAAACCATTTTATTTTTTAACATCATATATTACAAATATTTTCTCTACAGTGTAATTAAAAAAAACTTTCTAAAATAAGAAGAATAAAAAAAAAAATTAATTCCACAGGTTTAAGATAAGAATTTAGATCAGTTTTTTTCTCACCTGATTACCCTCTAATCACATCTTTCTATATATGCTATAATTACATCATTTTTTTAGGAGCCCAAGAATTACCACACTCGAAATGACTCACTAATAATCTTTCTGTCAAATTTCTCATTCCCCTACTCTCGAAGGTGTGCCATGTGTACTCTTGATTAAGAGATGTGTTTTTATATTCTCTTTAAACCATCACACCCAAATTGAATACGCTAAAAGTCTCATTTCTTTCTGAAATGATGCACATGAAGAGCAGGCATGTCATGTCAGTAATACTGTCAATTGAACAAAATCGGCTCGAATAAGATTCCGTGGAAATGTTTATTTTAAATACTTTTTTCCTGCTCTGAATAGGGTAATATTTTAATTGCTAGGCATTAAAGTGTAAAGCATGAAGAAACATTAAAAATTCGGATCGTGGCATTTGTTTAGTACATGTAATATGCCTATCCGATAAGATTCAAACATATAGCTTAATTTTTCTCATACTTACCTGGGGCACAAATAACTCCTGCATCTTCGTGATGTCCACAATTCTCAGTCCCAAGTTCTCGTGTTTTACATTGTGCTATATTTCTGTCATTTTCAGTGCATCCTACGTCATCCATCCAGATAGTTCCTCTCCCCATCCCGAAGAAAGCTCCCCTCTTAGCAACTGCATTTTTCCTAAGAGCAATAATAAGGTAGTCCAACCATTAGTTTTATAAAATTAGTAGTTAAGTAATCACAAATACTAATAAAATTATCTCTAAAATTCACCAAAGTAAACTTTCATGAATGTATATTTAAAATCAATAGTAAAGGTCTAAAAATCAAAGGAAAAGGTGAATCAAAAGGAATCAATTTGTAGGCATCTAAGATGTGTCAGGTTTTCTAAAATAGTATCGTTTTTATGCTTCATTATAAAATGGTATGAACAGTGTTAGTTGAATTATTTTTCCTGTAACAAAAGAACAGTTTAAAATAAATTAGCAGTGAACCCTAACAAAAATATATGACCATGCAGATTATGATCAGTAATCAAGCCAGGATGCCCATTGTATCAATGCAAAGCGGGGTCCGTTTTAAAAAAAAAAGTCCCATGGCCAGGTGTAATTATACGGGGGAGTAAATTCCGAACTAGCACGAGGATGTTGCATCAAAGGTCGTACGTCCAGTCGCATCGCTATGTCAGCGAAAAGCCAGGACTAGCATAAAGATATACTTTTCATAAAAGATCGTATCTTTGGCCGAAGTTAGAGCAAAATTGGGCGTAACCAAAATTTACAATAGTATCAAAGTATCTATTTTTGTTAATGTATTTACTTTAGTAAATCAAAGTATTAAGTATGTTAATCAAAGTAAGCTACTATCAATGTTCAAATATTGTCTAAATTTTAAGTTCTACATTCACTGTTTTTTTTTTCATCAAATGCATGTAAGACCCGCATATTCGCATTTATTTGAAAAATTAATTATGAATTAATTAAATAATTAATAAAATTTGGGGAAAAAATTGAAATTATATTAGTAGGCAACTGTGAGGATCGAGCTCTAAAGCTTAAGACTTTCTCGAGTTAACTTAAGTAAACTGTAGTTACCTATAGTAAATTTCGTTACCTTGAAAATCCCAGCATTCCACAGACAACGGCAGCGTCAATGTTATCCCAATCATCGTCACATACAGTTCCCCACACACCATTGAATTTCACCTCAACCCGCCCTTCAGAAGCCGAGGACCCATTGACAAGCCGTATATCTATATCAGATACAATATTTGTAAAAAGAAAAATCTGTTCTCCCATATACATTTCTGAATATCACAGAAAACACTAACTGAATTTTTTCTTAGTAAGAAGTTTATTGTTATTAGGAAAAAAAATCAATCAGCACGAATCTCCGCATTAATTTGATATAAGAATCAAAACCATTTTATTTTTTAACATCATATATTACAAATATTTTCTCTACAGTGTAATTAAAAAAAACTTTCTAAAATAAGAAGAATAAAAAAAAAATTAATTCCACAGGTTTAAGATAAGAATTAAGATCAGTTTTTTCTCACCTGATTACCCTCTAATCACATCTTTCTATAGATGCTATAATTACATAATTTTTTTAGGAGCCCAAGAATTACCACACTCAAAATGACTCACTAATAATCTTTCTGTCAAATTTCTCATTCCCCTACTCTTGAAGGTGTGCCATGTGTACTCTTGAATAAGAGATGTGTTTTTATATTCTCTTTAAACCATCACACACAAATTGAATACGCTAAAAGTCTCATTTCTTTCTGAAATGATGCACATGAAGAGCAGGCATGTCATGTCAGTAATACTGTCAATTGAACAAAATCGGCTCGGATAAGATTCCGTGGAAATGTTTATTTTAAATACTTTTTTCCTGCTCTGAATAGGGTAATATTTTAATTGCTAGGCATTAAAGTGTAAAGCATGAAGAAACATTAAAATTCGGATCGTGGCATTTGTTTAGTACATGTAATATGCCTATCCGATAAGATTCAAACTTATAGCTTAATTTTTCTCATACTTACCTGGGGCACAAATAACTCCTGCATCTTCGTGATGTCCACAATTCTCAGTCCCAAGTTCTCGTGTTTTACATTGTGCTATATTTCTGTCATTTTCAGTGCATCCTACGTCATCCATCCAGATAGTTCCTCTCCCCATCCCGAAGAAAGTTCCCATCTTAGCAACTGCATTTTTCCTAAGAGCAATAATAAGGTAGTCCGACCATTAGTTTTATAAAATTAGTAGTTAAGTAATCACAAATACTAATAAAATTATCTCTGAAATTCACCAAAGTAAACTTTCATGAATGTATATTTAAAATCAATAGTAAAGGTCTAAAAATCAAAGGAAAAGGTGAATCAAAAGGAATCAATTTGTAGGCTTCTAAGATGTGTCAGGTTTTCTAAAATAGTATCGTTTTTATGCTTCATTATAAAATGGTACGAACAGTGTTAGTTGAATTATTTTTCCTGTAACAAAAGAACAGTTCAAAATAAATTAGCAGTGAACCCTAACCAAAATATATGACCATGCAGATTATGATCAGTAGTCAAGCTAGGATGCCCATTGTATCAATGCAAAGCGGGGTCCGTTTTAAAAAAAAGTCCCATGGCCAGGTGTAATTATACGGTGGAGTAAATTCGGAACTAGCACGGAATGTTGCATCAAAGGTCATACGTCCAGTCGCATCGCTATGTCAACGAAAAGCCAGGACTTGCATAAAGATATACTTTTCATAAAAGATCGTATCTTTTGGCCGAAGTTAGAGCAAAATAGTACGTCTTCTCATGGATAGGCGTAACCAAAATTTACAATAGTATCAAATTATTTACTTTAGTTAATGTATTAACTTTAGTAAATCAAAGTATTAAGTATTCTAATCAAAGTAAGCTACTATCAATGCTCAAATATTGTCTAAATTTTACATTCTCCGATTATTTTCCAAGTTCTACATTTACTGTTTTTTTTTTTCATCAAATGCAAGTAAGACCCGTATATTCACATTTATTTGAAAAATTAATTATGAATTAATTAAATAATTAATAAAATTTTGGGGGGAAAATTAAATAATGTTAGGAGGCAACTGTGAGGATTGAGCTCTAAAGCTTAAGACTTTCTTAAGTAAACTGTAAGTACTTAAGTAAACTGAAGTTACCTATGGTAAATTTCGTTACCTTGAAAATCCCAGCATTCCACAGACAACGGCAGCGTCAATGTTATCCCAATCATCGTCACATACAGTTCCCCACACACCATTGAATTTCACCTCAACCCGCCCTTCAGAAGCCGAGGACCCATTGACAAGCCGTATATCTATATCAGATACAATATTTGTAAAATGAAAGATCTGTTCTCCCATACGCATTTCTGAATATCACAGAAAACACTAACTGAATTTTTTCTTAGAAAGAAGTTTATTGTTATTAGGAAAAAACATTCAATCAGCACAAATCTCCGAACTAATTTAATATAAGAATCAAAACCATATTATTTTTAACATCATATATTACAAATATTTACTCTACAGTGTAATTAAAAAAAACTCTCTTAAATAAAAAGAATAAAAAAAATTATTTCCACAGGTTTAAGATTAGAATTTAGATCAGTTTTTTTTTCCTGATTACCCTCTAATCACACCTTTCTATATATGCTTTAATTACATCATTTTTTGAGGAGCCCAAGAATTACCACACTCGAAATGACTCACTAATAATCTTTCTGTCAAATTTGTTATTCCCCTACTCTCGAAGTTGTGCCACGTGTACTCTTGATTAAGAGATGTACTTTTATATTCTCTTTAAACCATCACACCCAAATTGAATACGCTAAAAGTCTCATTTCTTTCTGAAATGATGCACATGAAGAGCAGGCATGTCATGTCAGTAATACTGTCAATTGAACAAAATCGGCTCGAATAAGATTCCGTGGAAATGTTTATTTTAAATACTTTTTTCCTGCTCTGAATAGGGTAATATTTTAATTGCTAGGCATTAAAGTGTAAAGCATGAAGAAACATTAAAAAATTCGGATCGTGGCATTTGTTTAGTACATGTAATATGCCTATCCGATAAGATTCAAACATAGCTTAATTTTTCTCATACTTACCTGGGGCACAAATAACTCCTGCATCTTCGTGATGTCCACAATTCTCAGTTCCAAGTTCTCGTGTTTTACATTGTGCTATATTTCTGTCATTTTCAGTGCATCCTACGTCATCCATCCAGATAGTTCCTCTCCCCATCCCGAAGAAAGCTCCCCTCTTAGCAACTGCATTTTTACTAAGAGCAATATTAAGGTAATCCGACCATTAGTTTTATAAAATTAGTAGTTAAGTAATCACAAATACTAATAAAATTATCTCTGAAATTCACCAAAGTAAACTTTCATGAATGTATATTTAAAATCAATAGTAAAGGTCTAAAAATCAAAGGAAAAGGTGAATCAAAAGGAATCAATTTGTAGGCATCTAAGATATGTCAGGTTTTCTAAAATAGTATCGTTTTTATGCTTCATTATAAAATGGTACGAACAGTGTTAGTTGAATTATTTTTCCTGTAATAAAAGAACAGTTTAAAATAAATTAGCAGTGAACCCTAATCAAAATATATGACCATGCAGATTATGATCAGTAATCAAGCTAGGATGCCCATTGTATCAATGCAAAGCGGGTTCCGTTTCAAAAAAAAGTCCCACGGCCAGGTGTAATTATACGGTGGAGTAAATTCGGAACTAGCACGAGGATGTTGCATCAAAGGTCGTACGTCCAGTCGCATCGCTACGTCAGCGAAAAGCCAGGACTAGCATAAAGATATACCTTTCATAAAAGATCGTATCTTTTGGCCGAAGTTAGAGCAAAATTGTACGTCTTCTCATGGATAGACGTAATCAAAATTTACAATAGTATCAAAGTATTTACTATAGTTAATGTAACCTTAGTAAATCAAAGTATTAAGTATGTTAATTTTAGTAAGCTACTATCATGCTCAAATATTGTATAAATTTTACATTCTCCGATTATTTTCCAAGTTCTACATTCACTGGGTTTTTTTTCATCAAATGCAAGTAAGACCCGCATATTCGCATTTATTTGAAAAATTAATTACGAATTAATTAAATAATTAATAAAATTTGAAAAAAAAAAATGAAATTATATTGGTAGGCAACTGTGAGGATCGAGCTCTAAAGCTTAAGACTTTCTCGAGTTAACTTAAGTAAACTGTAGTTACCTATAGTAAATTTCGTTACCTTGAAAATCCCAGCATTCCACAGACAACAGCAGCGTCAATGGTATCCCAATCATCGTCACATACAGTTCCCCACTCACCATTGAATTTCACCTCAACCCGCCCTTCAGAAGCCGAGGACCCATTGACAATCCGTACATCTATATCGATGCAATATTTAGAAAAAAATATATCAAATATAGAATTTTGAATAATAAGTAAACATTAGAGAAACTTTAAATTCTTTAAATAAGAAGTTTATTGCTATTAGAGGAAAATCATTTCATCATCACAACCTTCTTCCCAACCCCCACCCCCACCACCATTTATTTTTTTTTATTAAATAATCAAACCAATATTTTTATTCTTCTATCTAAAATAAGCGGAATAAAAAATGAATTCCACAGACTAAATGTAAATTTTCTAATAAATCAGGTAATTTGATACATTGTATACTTTTTCTTGTATATATATCCAACTTTTATATACGGTTTGTCAAAATATTTTCAAATATATATTTTAATTAGATGTTGGATATTCTAAGTAGTATTGTTTAGAGATTTCCTTTCTTTTCATATGAAGATGTAGAAAAGGATGTAAAGACAGTGGATATCTTTTATCCTTTTTGAATTTGATTAATTTCTTTGTGCGCAAAAATTCTTTAATAATTCCTAAACATAATCGCTCCTTGTATAGGTCCTATTTTGTAATCCTAAACTTCTTAGTAGTTCAAATTCTCGCCCATTCAATAAAAAAGACTACATAATATGTTTACAAAAATCTGTAAAACTGCACTTGCTTTTAATGTAAACAAAAAAAGGCCTTTATGATATTATTTTCTTAAACTAAATTATAGAGTTAATGAACAGGCCATTCAAAGAATACAAATCAGGAGCAAGACAAATGCAGGTATCTTAAACATTAGCGGTGGGGCCAGGTACCATGAGCAAGAGAGAATCCCACGTCGACCGATAAAACACACCATCTTATCCTTGTCATGATCGGGTAATAACAAAAAAAATCGTAAACAATTCAGTGTGTAAATTACGGTATAACAATCAAATGATTTATAAAAACCTTGTTTGCAGGTGGTTAGGGTATATTGCTGCATAAGTAAGGGAAGTTGGCGATTAAAAAGTTGAAGTCATTACGTTAATCATGGAGCTTGGTTGTTAAATTACCATTACCCTCTTTTCTGGTAAAATATCCTATATAAAAAGACGTGTCAAACTCTGTGGTATCTTTTATTTCAAGCTTACTCGCATATTTCTTGTGGACATTATGAAAAGAAATAGCTATTCTAAATTTATAATACAGTATTCAGTATATCTAATTGTCGAGCTGAAGGTAAAGCGAGTGTTTTCGTCTTCTAATGGCTTGTAAACGATTTTGAATAATTTTTGCGTCAAATGAATACCAAAATAACTCTGCTAATGACGAGGCAAAATTGGTAACCATTGGTTCTGACAGTTTGTTATAAGACCTGGTCTCCAAAAACAACACAGACATTGTTAAACAGAATCTCAACTATCTTTTTAAATATTAGCTTCAGAGTCAAAATGTTTTAACAGAATGAATTTGCAGATGACTTAAATATACGATTTCCAATTTTATTAATAAAGCAAAAGTCAAAACACCCGGACTTTACTTTATCGCTGGAAGTTCTTGTATAAAGGATTGAAAAGTCGAATGGTTTGATGTAATTGATTTAATAAAATTTTCCAATTTTTGAAAGGTTCCTTGGAAGTTTTAATTATATATTTATACATATATATTAGATTCCAAAATTTCATAAGAATCCTTACAAATAAAGATACATTGCGGGTTCCAGTCAATGTTCAATCAAGTCTCTTTCATTACTCCTTTCTAAGATATTGACAGTAGTGAAGAAAAAAAATTTAAAGAGTAATGTGCAACAATATATTCAAGAAGTGGATACTCAAAAATTTAAAAGAACTTTTGGAAGATTTTACCAAATTCAAAAGTTTAAAAACTTACGACTTTTCAAGTTAATACACAATCATTCCCCGCAATAAATAAAAGTTCAGGTTGATATCATTGACAGCTGCTTTTTCAATAAAAATGGAACTCGTAAATTTACTTACCTGGTCATCGGTCATTTGCAAAATTACTTTGTTAAAACACATTCTGATTGCACACACAAGTACTCTTAAGTTGACATAAAAAAGATGCTTGATTTTCTGATTGACAATATCTATATGGTTTTTGGAAACCAGCTATTCCAACAAACTGTTGGAATTACCATGGTTACCAATTCATTTGAAGCACAATTTATGCAAAATCTTATGTGTGAAAAGAAGAAAACACTTGCTGTGGCCTTCAACTTGACATTGAGATATATCGACGACGTATTGTCAATTACTAGTAATGATGGTAATTTCCATTCCTACGTCGAGATATATCCTGGTGAGCTTGAGATGAAAGAGACCACAGAGTCCGACACTTCTGTTTCATACTTGGATATTTTACTTGAAAAAGACTCTAATGGTAATCTAACAACCAGGTTATATGATAAACGTGATGACTTTAACTTTTTTATCGTCAACTTCCCTTACTTACGCAGCAATATACCTTAATCACCTGCATACGGAATACATATATCTCAGTTGATTCGATACGCAAGAGCATGCTCTACGTATGAACAATTTCTAAAACGAGGTAAATTATTGACAAGCAAGTTGACGAAACAAAAATATCAGCAGTCTCGTTTAAAATCATCATTTCGTAAGTTCTATGGTCGATACAATGACCTTGTCAGCAAATACAATTTATCATTGAGTCAAATGCTGACTGACTTTTTTCATACCAATAGTTACTCCATTATTTATACACTGAATTGACGACGGATTTTTTCCGTTATTTTCTGATCTTGACAAGGAGCACACGGCGGGTGTGACCGGTCGGCAGGGGATGCTTACTACTCCATGGCACCTGATCCAACCTCTGATGTTTCAGGGGTCCGTGTTTGCTCTGCTCTTATTATGTATTGTTTAATGGACTTTGAGATTGAATACTGTTCGTTATCTCCATATCCTTCATGCAGCAAAACACCTTCAACACCTGCATACGGAATGTATATATCTCGATCAGTTGATTCGATACGCAAGAGCATGCTCTAATTTTCTAAAACGATGTAATTTATTGACAAGCAAGTTAATGAAACAAGAATATCAACAGTCTCGTTTAAAGTCATCAGTGTTTAAATATCTTATATTGGTAACTTATCTTGAATGAGAAACTATATACAGAGGTAAAGCGGCAAATATTCAAATAAAAAATACTGCCGTAATTTTTCTTACCTAATGAGCAACTAACTCCCAAATCTTCGCTGTGACCACAATTGTCATCTCCAAATTCTGCTTTAGGACACTGGAATAAATTTATTTCATTTCCAGTACATTTAACCTTATCCATCCATATAAGTCCATATCCTGGTTCAAAGAAAGACCCGTTCTTGGACACTGCATTTTGTCTGAGAAGATTCATATTTTATTTCAATTTACTCTATTGTAATTTATCTCATCTTGTTTAACTAACAATTTCTTTCAAATAAACTTGTTTTAAATTAATTCTTAATCCTCTTTCACTCAGGTTTATCTGTAGATAGATGCAATAAATTCTGTCGGATGTTATTACCGGCTATTCAAATAATCACAAGAGGCAACATAGAAATAATCATTTCTCCCCAGTCTCACCTTGAAAATCCAAGCATTGAGCACACTACAGCTGCTGTATTATCGTCCCAGTCATTATTACAGATAGTTCCCCACGCACCTTTAATTTTTATCTCCACTAGACCCATCGCAATTGTGTTTCCATTTGCAAATCGAACATCCTGAACTTTAATACAATCTCCGATCATTCTAAGTGACATATTTTAAATAAATTCTATAGCATGTGTAAAAAATAAAATTATTTTAAGGATTTTTGTTTTTGATTTTCTTAACGATCATATTCCCAAACCCTTTTTCACACGATCATTTTATCCATAAACGAAGATTGCTTGTTTATGCACAGAATTTTCACGCGAGCAACTATTTTTTTACTTAAGGAATGAAGCTTATTTCAACTTTTGTTATATGATATAACATAACTTGGGGCAGTTTACGCTTTATAAACAGCGAAGCGGTTTATTAAAAAAAGCGTAAACTGTCCCAAGTTATGTTATATCGTATAACATAAGTTGAAATAAACTTCATTCCTTATTATTTAATTTCAATGTAGACCATGATATAATATTTCCAATTTTTCCTTCGGAAAAAGCCTTCAAATATTGCATATTTTAAAAGTTAACGTCAAGCGGAGTAATACGTTTTTGATGTAACTCATTGTGACGTAGGCAAGTTAAGTTATACAAAATAGATAAAACCGTTTAACCAATCAAATGACGTGTTACAACTGAAATTAAATTATATTTCCATAAAACCATAATTATGCACAGAATTTTCACGCGAGCAACTATTTTTTTACTTAAGGAATGAAGCTTATTTCAACTTTTGTTATATGATATAACATAACTTGGGGCAGTTTACGCTTTATAAACCGCGAAGCGGTTTATTAAAAAAAAGCGTAAACTGTCCCAAGTTATGTTATATCGTATAACATAAGTTGAAATAAACTTCATTCCTTATTATTTAATTTCAATGTAGACCATGATATAATATTTCCAATTTTTCCTTCGGAAAAGGGCTTCAAATATTGCATATTTCAAAAGTTAACGTCAAGCGGAGTAATACATTTTGCTGAACTCATTGTGATGTAGGCAAGTTATGTTATACAAAATGGAAATAACCGTTTAAGCAATCAAATGACGTGTTACAACTAAATTTAGATTATATTTCCATAAAACCATAAACAAGAACATTATATTTACTAAGCAACACACAGGAGGAAGCACAATGCGCTTCCGCCACCTATGCTTGAGCAAAAAAGCTTTAAAAATATTGATGAAAACACAAAATGACTTCAAAAAGATGTGTTGGAAATATTCTGTTTATCTGGTAAGTAATTCCCTATTGAGTTGTCAGAGTATTTAAAAATTCAATGTTTCATATTTTTCGAGGAATAATTCTATTCGTCCCTGAATTTGAAATGCCAAATCTTTAATTTATTGTGAGGATTCACATAATCATAATAATTGCCTCATAATCCCGTAATAACTCCTATTTTGAGTTTAGAAATCCGCATATTACTCAGCAATTAGATATACAAGAGGCTCATAGCCTACAACGCTCATCTGCTGTTTTCACCAGATCTCTGCCTCGTATTACCTTGTGGCCCACGAATCTACCCTATCTAGTAAAGTTTCCATAAAAGTTTCAGTTTTTCTGGCCGATTGGTTCTTTAGAAGATTTTTTTCCTATATTTTAAAGTAAAAACCTATTGCGGCCCCACCCTACCCTCCCCTCATGGGTCATTATTTGAAAAAAATAAGAATCTACACTGTCCCAGCATTTTACCACATAAGTTTCAGCTTTTCCGTCCGAGTGGTCTTTGAGGAGATGATGTTTCCTAAGATAAAATTTGCATTTCTTATTGTGAGCCCGTCGTATCCCCGGGGTTATGATTTGAAAAATTTAGAATCTACACTACCCAGTGATGCTACAACACAAATTTCAGCTTTTCTGGAAATGAAGTCATTAAAAAGAATTTTTAGTTATATGAGCTTCAATGTAAAACTTGAATTCCCTGTTGTGGCCCGCCCTACCTACCGGGGTCATGATGTAAACAATTTAGAATCTACAGCTTCCACATAGGTTTCAGTTTTTCTGGTCGGTGCTTCTTAAGAAGAAAGGTTTTCCCATAAACACTTTGTATTTCAATGTCAACTCAGATTCCCAAGTGTTGTCTCATCCTACCCCCTGGATCAGGATGTTTTCACCGGGATGTTTTCATATAAGTTTCAGTCTATATAGTATATGACAAAGTGGTTCATGAGATGAAGATGTTCAAAGATTTTTTCTGTATACGAGGGTTGATCAAAAAGAAATTTTAAGCTTCTTTGACAGGACTCTTAAGAGCATGTAACGTGATCGCCTGTATCACGTGATCCGCGCATGGGTAGAATGGTTGCAGATACGCATTAAAATAGGAGAGGACTACTTTAAAACATTTTCAACACTGAAACCCCATATCATTTTTTTCGGAAGTTATTTCATTAGTTCGCGAACTTTTTGATCACCTCTCGTATTTCAATGTTAAACTTGAATTCCCTGTTGTTGCCCCATTCTACTCCCAGGGATTATGATTTGTACAATTCAGAATTTACACTATCCCAGGATGTTTACACATGTTTCCGATTTTCTGATCCAGTGGTTCTGCAGATTTTTAAATGACCCACGCACTATATTCTTTTTGATTATCTCCACTCAGAAGGAGATGTAGCCCTTCATTTTCAAATTTTACTTTGTACCAATTTTGGTAAAAATTGCTCCATAGGTTCTTGGGAAGAAGTTGAAAATGTTAAAAGTTTACAGATAGACAACGGACAGTAGGTGCCCTACAAAAAACTCATCTGAGATTTAAGCTCATGTGAGCCATATTACAGTACAGAAAACCATTACCTTGAATTCATGAAGAATATACAGAACATTTACAAATAACAATACGATTTCAGTTTTATCATATTTGTACAATATACATGTAAGATATATGACTAGGAAAAATATAATGATATATTGATGCAAATCAAGTTTAAAACATTTGTTTTTCGACAAAAAACTAGTATTTGTCTCTTGCAACGATTATAGATTTATGAGAAATACTAAGTGACTTATCAGTATTTTTATCAGAAAGTATATTTCAGAGGATGGTGATTTTGATTTATTTGTGATTTAATATATTTTCATTTAAAGGGTTAATTGTCGAAGATTAAAATTCATACGTACCGGGTGAACAAAGTACTCCTGCATCCTCACTGTGTTGACAGTTATGTGTGCCTAATGCTGTGATATTGCATTGCAATACATTAGATTCATGGCCACTACATGATAAATCGTCAATCCAAATTTTGCCACTTCCTTGTCCATAAAATGCGTTTGATTTGGCTCTTGTAAAATTTCTACACGAAAAAATATCAATAAAAACAAAATGTAAGATTTTGATATAATTTATATCAACCATGAAATATTGAAAACTTATGTGTGTAATAAACTTACCTCGGAAATCCTAGCATAGAACAGACAACAGCTGCGTCTTTATTGTCCCATCCATCATCACATATTGTACCCCAAACACCGTTATGTTTTATCTCTACCCGCCCCTCATACGGCAACGATCCATTGACAAGTCTTATATTATCTATGGTTAGGAAATTTAATCTTCATGAACATAAGAATATTCTTTTTTAAATTGTGAAGTCTCTAGTAAGTTTTTCATCATGAATATAGTTTGAAACATAAAAATTTTTTTGCTATTCCTTTTTGATACCGTATGTGATGAGCATTATATTACGCAAGGGAGACATTTACCATGACAGAAAACAAAGACATGTGCAACTTCATAATTAATTAAGTGTAAGTTGAAATTTTGAATTCTTTCACATTTGTTACTTGAATTTACTTAAGGAAATAATTGAACCATTGAAAACATATTTATTAAACCTTAAAATTTCAATCGTTATTTCTATACTGTTGTTTTGTGAATTTATTGTGATTTCAATCCAAAATACCTATAGACAGCCAATGGGGTTTAAAAATTTAATTCATTACCTTAAAATCAAATAAAAACACTAGAAAGAACGCTTGTCTGTTTATAACTTATATTTAAAAAGAAAGAATAGCATCATTTGCATTCCTTTAATAAATTCATGCATGTCTCTAAAGGAAGAATGAGACAGAGCACTAATAAATTCCCAGCAATTTTTGAACAAAACACATAAAAATAGACACTTGAACCCCCTAGTCCGGCAATATTAGTACGCATGCTGTACTTAGTAATCGTACCTAATGAGCAAATAACTCCTGCATCTTCACTATGGCTACAATCGTGTTTACCAAGGTCTGATTTAGAACAATAAAATAAATTGATCTCCGTTCCTTTACATCTAACCTCGTCCATCCATATAGTTCCATGTCCTGGTCCAAAGAAAGCACTGTTCTTGGCTACTGCATTTTCCCTAATAAAGAATTCATACGAGTTTCTCGCTTGTTATACATACATCTCTTTATTCTAAAGTAAATAACTTCCATCCACTGACTGAATTTCAGTTCATGTCTTTATTCTCCCAAAGTATAATCGTTCGACTGACTATTATAAAGGTTAACTCATATCATCAAATTATCATAGGGATTTAATGCATCAATTTATATAATATAAAAAGCCACCACCTTTATAACAAGAAAAATATATAGATAACGAAAAGTATTCAATTATCAAAATTCATAAAACAATACAAAATAGGAGCAATGCAAACACGGATCTCCGAAACATCAAAGTTTGGATCAGGTGCCATGGAGAAATGAGCATTCCGGTCACACCCGATTTCAAGAAATAAAAATTAACTGATTTATATTAAAACAAACATTAATAGATTATCATTATTGTTGTTGTTGTTGTTCCCACTTTTAATGAAAGTGGGGGTTCATTTCTGCCTGACTGTCCGTCCGTCTGCACTATTACCTTTCGATTCCTCACGATGTCTCATAGAGCCTTTGAGCTTTTGAAATGAAATTTTACATAACTTCTATGGTCTAGAGAAGACCCCTATTTAAGTCCAAAGGTCAAAAATCAAAGTCATCAATTCAAAAATCATGTTTTAACTCTTTTTCCGTGCCGTCTCTTCGGAAGCCTTTGGTTTTTTGCAGTGAAATTTTATACACAACTACCTATGGCCCTCTTCTTTTTAAAGATCATAGACGTTTATTCACATTCTGTGTGTTAAAAATTCATTTTCAGGCGATGTATCAAGAAGTTTTGGAGCTTTTGCAATGAAATTTATATCATAGCTCCCTTTGTCCCCGCCTGCCCTTCTTAAAGTGTCCTGTCCCCTTCCTTGATCCGCGCGCATGCTCTTCTTTATTCCTTTCGCGGGAGACACAGTTTTTCTGAATTAGCTGGTTTTATCAAGGTCTTCCGTTTCCAACGGAAGACCTTCTACTGATTCTGATGATTAAGATTATTCTTATTATTCTTTTTTTCTTCCTAGACGCCAACTTTGAGGCCTCATATCTCACTCATTTCTCAATGGATTTTGCTCAAATTTTCAGACATTATAGACGATAATAAACTCTATCAGAATGCTGTCTAACATTTCAAAAATTTACTTCCGCTTATGAGTTATTTCCCTTTAAACGAAAAATTATAGGCTTTCATTTCCAGATAAAGGCTCAGAGACTACTAGAGCTGGAGCAGAAATTTGCTCTTTTTAGATAACAGAAGGATTGAAGTTGTGCACATCGGTTTTTGTTTTTCGATTTCTGTATTCAAAATGGCGCTATATAGGGGTAAAAAATTAGAACGCCTAAAAAAGCGAAAATTAACACATATTTTCCTTATATCTTGAAAACTAAAAATATTTTGTTAAGACATGTAGAACAAAAGTTGTGCATAATTGCAGGGGCTTTCGTATAATGCTATTCAAAAGGGGCTGGCCCCTATATTTAGGGAATTAGGGAACTTGAAAGCTTTTGATTTATAACACAAAAACGGTAAAAACTTAAATCTGGATCTTACGATCAAAATTGCTCTTTTACACCTTTTTGATCTGATGAAAATGTTGTTTTGCTCGATTATACCGGGGGTATTGCGTAACACGAAGTAGAAAGCAGGCCAGGTAAACAGATAGCGTTTTTTATTCGGAAAGGAAATCAGACCTCTTCGTGTGTATAATTTTACACAGGAAGATATCAATAATATAACCTACGGTATTTACTGTTAAATTTCTTCTAAAAAGGTCTTTACTATTAATTTTTTTTTATAACAATTAGTCTTTCTTTTTTATGTTTTATTAATTAGTTTTATAGTGAACACGTCTTCATCGGAATATATTAAATCTATCTTTCTACATTAATTATTATTATAAGTAATTTTAAACTTTATCAATGATTATCGAATAATTCACGATTATTTAGTTGATCTCCACGTTCGCCTAGATGTTTGTAATAGTTATGTAATCCAACGCGCAAATCCCACGGTGCCTATCGAGGTCACTAGTGTACCAGCCACCTATTGTCGTAAATAAAGCAAGTGTCTGCATGGTCTGTGATCGTGTTTAAAATCCATTGTGTACGAAGACCTATCAATAAATAGAAAATTGTGTTTTTTATTAATCGAATCAATAAGAATACTTCACCGATCTTGCATTAAATCGCAATTCCTAACACTAGTGCATAAAATCATTTTGAATTTTGATCGCTTTCTTTGGCCTGTTCGCGCAAAATTGTTTCTCTATTCCGTGTTAATGTATTTTATCAAAATTGTAATTGAAAAGGGGCTTCAGCAAATAATTATAATTAGTGATGGAAGTCTTGAAATGGGTAATGTACTATATGTACGTTTTATTTTTACCATCACTCTTTTGTTTCTCCACTATTTTTTTAACGTGCGTGGCCACAGAGAGCCGCAGGCATGTCGAATGTTAGAAATACATCGTGTACTCCAATAGTGGAAATTGGCTTTGAAATCATGTCGCCTCTTTCATATTACCGAATGAGGGGTATTTTTTTTTAGGTTAATAAATCCGTAAAATTTAAACGCGTAAAATTTCACATAATTTATAAAACGGCTCGTATAAATTTTTAACATGGTATGTGTAAAAGTAATGCTAATTGCTATTAAGCTCATGCACGCCATGGAGGCTATATAATTAGTATACTGTTAGTATTTTGAGCACTTTTAAGCCAATCATCAATTGGGATCATACAGGTAAATCTCAATTAAATTGTATATAAATTATACAAACACCGTCAATTAATTAATCAGTTAGACCTACCTTTTTTTTTTTTTTTTTTTTGAAGTTTTAATAGTCAAAAAAAAAAAAAAAAAAAAAGACCTACCTGGTCTCTCGTTTTTAGTATTTTTTTCGAGACGCATAACTTCTGATAATGACTTAATAATTACAGATCTTCCAATTAAATGAATACCCGTGTTTTCAATCTTGGACACTTTCTTCTGCTTCGAGTGCTTTGAATAAAACTTCGACCTCTTAATACGCTGTACTTGAATACTTTCACTTCAGTTATGTTAGTTTGAATTGTCTCTCTTTGTTTTCGGTAAATATACCAGGTGGCACGTGTGCCTAGCTATGTGTTTAAAAAAACATGAATAAATGAAGGGTACATTGCTCATGTATATAACGGTTATGAAAAAAAAATTATACAATTCATGATGTAATTTGTTGCAATGTTTATATTGATATATCAATTTAATAACTCTCTCTCTCTCTCTCTCTCTCTCTCACACATAGAGTTTGTTGACACATTATTTGTACGAATGTACGTTAATGCATTCAATGTGATCTGGAATTTTACGTCTAATGTTTTTCATTTTTACGGACATATTCAATTCGTAAAAGATCAACGTCTAAAAATTTAAATCACCATTTTGGGACCGAAATTCGTAAAAATATACAGCAGTAAAAATTGCCCGTTGTATGTTATTTTATTTCACTTTATCTCATATTTGTTTTAATCAATCGTATTCGCTTGTGCATTTATTAATTTCAAGATGTATGCCTGATGGAGTCAGGTGCTTTGGATCCTTTTCATGCCAGCACCTACATGTACCACGACACACGACCTTGATTTATCCGGTCTCATCCATAGGATCGGTCTACACGCATCATTTCACAAGTCTCCAAATTTCAAATAAAACATTCTTATTGAACCTTTGATGCTTCCCCATAAAAATGGCCGGGCATTATGTGCCGATACGTACTATAGGCTACACGTTTGTAACTGCATCAACATTTTGTTTTACCTTTCCTTTGACCTTAACCTAACTTTTTTCAGGTAAGTGTTTAACTCAGAAACATACCATTCAAGACTGAGTATTCTTTTACTTATTTTGGTGATACATACATTTTTTTTTTACTTTGGCCTCTTCTTTCACCTTGATCTTACTTTACCTAATTCAGATAGTATTTTGCTCAGTTTTGAAGAAAGCATTTATATTTTTACTCAACTTCATATGCTGATACACACTTATGAGAGCTATCCAAACCTTAGTGTAGATTAGATGCTCTAACCACTGTGCCACACGGGCGACCTTCAGTTTTGAAGAATCCATTCAAGACATTTTTATCAAACTTTAGTATCCTGATACATTTTGATCTTCACTTTAATGTGACCTTGACCTCACTTGTTTTTAATTTTCAATTTGCTTAGTATTTAAGAAATCATGTGAGATTTTTTTTTATGTAAGCTTATGCCTATATGCATTATCTGAATTGATTTTTATAATCTATATCTATTTTTAAGATTTCAATTTTTAAGAAACTATTTAAGATATTCTCAACAAACGTCACACACTTATACAAATTTAATGTTACATTATTTACTAATATACACTGGGCGGGGCATTCATGTCCTATAGATATATTTCTAGTTAAATCATTGTGTAAATCATAGTTTTGAACCTAATAAATTCTTTCGATTCGATATATGTCCAGAAAAAAATTTGACTGAACATATCCAGTCTTTTGGACGAGTCACAGTTACTGACAGAGAAACTTTAAATTCTCAATCGTACTTGTACCAGTGAAACATTGCTCATATAATGCAGGGTGGGGCATGACCTTGACTCAAGTTCAAGGTCACTTAAGATAAGATGTTTTGGGTGGATATATGGACTAAAGGAATATCTAAAAAAAAAAAAAACACGGGAACTTTTCCAGTCGGTAATACACAGATTATGTATTTTTATAACAGAGTTTGTCATTGCTTGTCGCAAGGTCATTTAGAAAGTTCAAGGTCATGCACATAACATTCCTTTATAGTCTTTTTCCTGGCGAAACATTGTAAGTTGCTTCCTTAACAAGCCTTTAGGTTGCTTATTTAGAATGGTTTGACCTAGACTCAAGGTTACGTCTTCCTTTCCGTAGCTCCAACGGAAGACCTATTCGTTGCTTTGCAACGAGCTCGGCTCTAGTTTATTATAATTACTGTAAAAAGTGTTATTTTTACTCATATTATTTTCGCTGTTTCATACTGGTAACACTTTTGCCCCGTTTTAAATAACTATATATATATATATATATATATATATATATATATATATATATATATATATATATATATATATATATATATATATATATATATATATATATATAAAGCACTAAAATGACCAACGACACGAACAATAAAAATTGTCAAATTTTCGGGACGCCCTGTCCCTTCCTCAGGACAAAGAAAAAAGTTAAAAAGTCATAAAAACAAAGGAAAAAGAGAAACAAAAAGAACTAGCACTACTACTAAACTACTAAACACTAGATATTTACATAATTACATGTTGAATTGGAAATATTAAGAACACTAATAAAGAAAGAGATCCGGACCGCTGTGAAATGCGTCTGGTCTATCGGGTATACTCGGGTGAAGTGCGATTTACATAATTGAACGAATTAATTATGCTAATTAATTACGATAATCAGTAAATCGTACATTATTTCATTATCTCGAAATGGCGTAACTTTACTTAATAAAGAATAATCAAAGAAAAATAACATAGCAGGGATATTTAAACATATGAATTATGATCCATTATAAATTTTGAAATATTTAAGGATTTATTACCGGGAAAAAAAATTTTTAACAAAAGCGTAAACAATAAATAGTTTTGTGATAATTGAACGAATTAATTGTGCTAATTAATTACAACAATCAGTAAATCGTACAGTGTTTCATTCTCTCAAAATGGCATAACTTTACTTAATAAAGAATAATCAAAGAAAAATAATATGGCAGGGATATTTAAACATATGAATTATGATCCATTATAAATTTAGAAATATTTAAGGATTTATTACCGGGAAAAATTTTTTTAACAAAAGCGTAAACAATAAATAGTTTTGTGGGTTGTCCGAGAGTTGGTGACGCAAATTAACTGTAGAGTTAACACTAAATTGAGAGAATAATCTTGTTTAGTATCATCAGAAATTGGGTCTAGTTTACGTTCATTCTGGTGAAGTCATTCAGTTTGTTAATGCCATTGGGGCGGAATGACTTCAATCTGTGCATCCAGAACTTTTCTTTGCTTTTTCTCTGAGCATCTGTCCATCTTGGGTTATGGTCAATCACCACTACTGTCATGTCCTCCCATTTGTGACCCTCAAGGTTGAAATGTTCCCCAACGGGTTCATTGAGTTTTTTGGTCCTAATGGTCGAGCGGTGGTTATTAACTCTCCTGCGGAGATCTCCTGTTTCACCAATATACTGTTTGGAGCAAACTTTGCAACTGATGAGATAAATGCAGATAATATATATATATATATATATATATATATATATATATATATATATATATATATATATATATATATATATATATATATATATATATGGTATATTGCATATCTTTGCCCCCACAAAAGTCAAATTTTGAAAAAATTCTTGAAATGTGCTGAATTCTTTAGATTGTCTGAGAAATATCAACTAATAGGGCATATTAGTTTCAAAGTAGTTTATTGATATTTTGTGTAAATATGACGTCACAAACTCGATTTTATATCATTTTTAGAAAGAGGACAAAATGGACAAAACTTCAACAATTTTAGCATTTAAAGTTATAGAGTGTAAGTTTGCTCAGGAACAATATTTAATTTCATTAAGGTCTTCCGTTTCCAACGGAAGACCTTCTACTGATTCTGATGATTAAGATTATTCTTATTATTCTTTTTTTTTTCCTTTTCCTAGACGTCAACTTTGAGGCCTCATATTTCACTCATTTCTGAACGGATTTTGCTCAAATTTTCAGACATTATACACATCGATACACTCTATCAGAATGCCGTCTAATATTACAAAAATGTACTCCCGCTTTTGAGTTATTTCCCTTTAAATGAAAATTTATAAGCTTTCATTTCCAGATAAAGGCTCAGAGGCCACAAAAGCTGGAGCAGAAATTCTACTGATTTTAGATAACAGAAGTTGTGCATGCCAGTTTTTGTTTTTCGATTTCTTTATTCAAAATGGCTCTATATAGGAGTCAAAAATTAGAACGCATAAAAGAGCGAAAAATTACACATATTTTACCTTTTATCTTGAAAACTAAAAATATTTCGTTAAAAAATATTGAATAAAAGTTGTGCATAATTGCAAGAGCTTTCATTTGATATCAATGAAAAGGGGCTGGCCCCTAAAATTAGGGAGCTAGGGGCCTTGAAAGTTTTTGCTTTATAACTCAAAAACGGTAAATATTTTGATATGGTTGTCGATTATAAATTGCTCCTTTATATCATTTCTATCCTATAAAAATATTATTGCTTTTGAAGAAGAACTTTTTATGCGTATAATTGAAATAACCATGCCATAAGTAATAAATATTTTACAACGCTGATCTTTTTTTTTTTTTTTTTTTTTTTTGTTTTTGATTAGGTTTTAAACGTGTTTTTTGGTTCCCGGACAGAGTATTCGATGGCAACTTTTCGTTTTTATTAATATAGATCTTTCCAAGAGAGAGAGAGAGAGAGAGAGAGAGAGAGAGAGAGAGAGAGAGAGAGAGTGATAGAAGTACGAGTATCTTTTCTTTGTTTAAAATGAACACAAACAATTTCAATGAAAACAATATACACCCAGATCTCATAGAAACTTTTTAAAGAGTCAAATAATACACCATTATTTACTGCTCGATTTTCACATTCACCTGGAACACAGATTCTAAGCATGTTTACCATTACGTTATCTATCCGTCGATTACACGCGGCCGGGAAATCTAAAGCGACACTCCGCAGTGAACCATTGTCCCTGCAGTCGTAGGCAAAATAATTGATATATTAAAACCTCTCTACAACACGACAATTAATGGAAAATTCTTATTGTCGAATATTTGAGATTTATATGTTGGCTCAACTTTGTTTTAAATTTGAACGTGATACATATTTTAACTAAAACAGCTATCTAGGTTTTGTGTTTGTTTACAATTACGCGACCAACCATTCTTTCCATCGCTTGTTGACATTAATTTCGCCGGGTGGTAGACGTGTCTTATTTACAAACTTACGGGAAAATATAAATTTTCTTTAAGTAAATCGAATCTTTAAAAGAATCTTAAATTGTCTAAGTTTGACATCAGCACAAACCCTGGGGCATTTACCTAACATGTACTCAGTACATTAATAATATTAATCAGTCTTCAGTTTTTAAATGTTCGTTAGCTCCATGTGTAATTTTACTTTTTATTTTGACGATTCATTGCGTAAGGACTATAGCGATCTGTGGTTACTTTACTTCAACCAATATTGATTTAAATACATAAGCTTTGCCCTTTTCACACACAAATAAATCCGTTTTCAACACAAATTTTCCCAAACACATTTTTTTCCATCACAGATTTTTACCATGCATATACCAATTTTAAACTTTTAAAGAGAATCTTCCAAATCATAAGGATAGAATTATAGTCAATAAAATGGATTAATCATCGATAGTTAACTCCGGCACGTGTAAACTTCATAAGTGGTTTCTGTGCTGCACAATGCATACTTATATTACAGGTTCGATACTAGTAAAGTTGAAAAAATAAGTCAAGATTTTAAAACAATGAACTTAATTTGTAAAATAATTTATTCAAATCCCGTAAATGATTATTATACCCGTAGTGTGCTAACATTGTAATTTTGTTCCGTGATTAAATATCGGTACCTAGTTATACAATGTACATGTAAGTAGTAATAAACTCGCACCCTATGGCCAGAATCGAAAATTTAAGAACTTATATAACAATCTGCAGCTACTGAATATCAAAAACTTATCATGTATACCTTTACAACCTAATTTAAACTATTACAAGAGGCCCACGGGCCTTATAGGTCACCTGAGTATCATGTAACAACTTTCCAGTGATTGTATTTGGTTCGTGTTTTAATCCAAAAGCCATGAAATTCACAAATATTGAAGAGGCACCATTGCTTATCAAAGGGCAGATTTCAAAGCATTAATCTATTTTTAGTCAAAGTACCCCCCTGGTACCCCTGACCCAGCGGCCCTGAAATTATCTATTTTGAAAGAGGCCCCTTTCTTCATTATAAGGCCAGCATTTTTTTGTTTAGGTTTAGTTATGAACATGAGAATAAAAAAGTCCTGAAGGAGAAGGAAATTAATTTTTTTTTTTTGATAAATCAATTATTAACATTTGTACATTCTTTTTTTATGCTATTCTAATAGGCTCCTTACCACTGGACACATAATGCTTACAAATAATGCTTACAAATAGGAAAGTAGAACATTTAATTGCTTATTTCATCATCATGATCATCTGCCAGTTTGGGCAAGTTATATAAATTTTGTGATGTTGGTCAAAATGTATATTTTAATAAATCAATTCTTTAAAAGTCTTTTAATATGTCTTCATTTTTTTAATCTGTGTTAGGTGAATGTGCAGGGATTTTTTTTAGGGTCTCTCTGGGGCCGTAATTCGGCCCCATTCCCAATGCTGAAAAGTGCATGTTTTTCCCAAAATTATACCTAAAAATTCCCAATATGAAAAAAAAAGTATTAAGTTGTAAATTATCAAAATAAAATAATGAAAAACGTGTTTTGTTTCATATGTGCGAAGTATGAGCCATCCGAGAAGTAATTCGGAATACTACGGACGTTTTTAAAGCGGGATCAATGTTTAAAAATTAAATCGGGATCGTTATTCAATAAATTAATGTGCATCATGGCAGTCTCTCGAGTTTGCCTCGGACCGTAATTTTCAGCGGGGTTGAATCGCTCTTGAGTCTTATTTTTATAGACTGGTCAATCAATACTGAAAAATCACTCATCAGGAACAAACCTACCGGTACTATCAAATTTTATTTTTATCGAAATTTTTAAAGAAAGGTTAAAAAAAAAGATGACAACGTATAAATATGTTCATTTACAATTTTATCATACTCGGCGGCTTTGCCATTTTTTAGCTTCTGAACTTCAACAGCCTTAATTATTCCATATCAGTGAAGCTTATTGAAGCCAGTTTCATACAATAAAAGATAAGAAAAAAATCAAATAGTTGATTTTGCTTGTTTTTTCTTTTTATTTGTATGATGATATTTTTCCCAATTTCAACCAAATATCGCCATTTTTCCCAATCTTGACGGCCCCGGCCCCTGGAATCGATGGGTAAAAAAATCCCTGATGTGTAGACATTGTTCTAAAATTTACTTGATGCCTAAAATTCTTCCTCAAATGGACTTAACTTCTCCCATAGTTTTATTCATTACATCTGATGCATAAGCAACCCTTTTCTGAAGAATAATGCTTAGACTGTAAGCTATAACAGAGACCTAAACAATATCGCTGGCAATATGCAAAAGATACCATGGGCAGTTTAAAACCTTGGGGAGGAAAATAATTTACAGACAGATACTTTTGAAACGAATACATAATTATCTCACCAGCATGTCATTGTGCAACAAAGTCGTCAGCATTTTATTTGTCCTTTGAACGGGTGAAACATTTTGAATGGCACTAGTATCGGTGAATTTTACACCAAACCAAGCTTCTTCTCAGATTAGCTTTATTTACCCGCCGTTTCATCTTAAAACCGGAAGTGCGAGTTTGTAAACTTGAAATCTCGATCCCGACTCAAATTTGACATCGGAAAGAAAAAAATTGTTTTTATTTTTTTCTGAAAATTCAAAACCTTGAGTGGAGGGTTTGTAAAACTGAAAATAAAATAAATCCTGGCCTATAATATGTAATTAGATCATTAGTATATTAACCAGGAGCAAAGGATAAGATGTTCAAAGAATTCATACATTTCACTATATAATCATTAGAGCCCCACCCTAAGACAAGAACCCCTGACCCTGGGGCCATAAAATTCACAATTTTGGTAGAGGCACTCTTGTTCATCATAACTATGTACTTAGTTAGTTTATTTAATACCCAGGAGCAGAGAAGAAGATTTTCAAAGAATTCATGTATTTTCACTATATAATCAATAGAGCCCCGTCCTAACACCAGAACCCCTGACCCTGGGGCCATAAAATTCACAATTTTGGTAGAGGCACTCTTGCTCATCATAACTATGTACTTAGTTAGTTTATTTAATACCCAGGAGCAGAGAAGAAGATTTTCAAAGAATTCATGTATTTTCACTATATAATCAATAGAGCCCCGCCCTAACACCAGAACCCCTGACCCTGGGGCCATAAAATTCACAATTTTGGTAGAGGCACTCTTGCTCATCATAATTATGTACTTAGTTGGGTTATTTATTACCCAGGAGCAGAGAAGAAGATTTTCAAAGAAATAATGCATTTTCACTACCTACTTATTTAGCCCCGCCCTAGCACTAGAACCTCTGACCCCAGGGCTATGAATTTCACAATTTTGGTAGAGGACTCATTGCTGATTACAATCATGCAAACAGTTTGACTGCTTGATGTCCAGGAGTAAAGAAGAAGATTTTTAAAGATTGCATTAATTTTAGTGGTTTTGGCCCCACCCCTCAGGCCCCAGGGGGCAGGGATCATGAAATTCACAATTTTTGTTCCCCTTCACCCATAGATGCTTTGTGCCAAATTTGGTTGAAATTGGTTCAGTGGTTGCAGAGAAGAAGCTGAAAATGTTCAAATGTTAACGGACGACGCACGACGCACGACGACGGACGAAAACTGATAGCAATAGGTCACCTGAGTTTACTCAGGTGACCTAAAATAATATCCGGCACCATAGTCAAACCATTTGTATCGTTTATCGTATATAACTCAGTATTTTCTTTAAAAATTATGAACTTATATCTAACACACATTACTTTTCCTGGTTTAAAAAAATTAATGTACGAAAGAAGGCAGGAGAGAGGCATTTTGTTCAAATACATTCATGTACAGAGAGTCTCCCTGTATCAATTATTGTCTAATTTATTTTATGAAACATAAGCCCCCTTTCTTATTTAAATTAAATTCATTTGTTGATTTTATTCAACTTCAAGCACAATATGTAAGTACTAAAAGTCCATGCATGGATGCTATTGTACATCAGGAATTTTCTTTTATCTTTTATCCATGCATTTCTCCTTCAAGGAAAATAATTATGAATAAATTAATTGAAGGACGTGTATAAAACCATGTGGTTAGGGTTTGTCAATGTGTTTTAGATCATGATCAGCAAATCACAACTCCTTGGGCCTTTCTGTCTAACGGAATAATAATAATCTCAAATGTATTACGTATACACCATAACTCCCCCATGCACCCCACCCCCTTTCCCCAAAGTTCGAAATAAATATTCTTATTCAATGGACTGATAGTTGTACGTAGCCTAAACTTTCAACACCCCTCCCGAAATATTTAATAGGCAAAATTCTTAATCATTTTTTTTTTGGGGGGGGGGGGGATATGATTGATATGTATTAACGTCCCTCTCAAGAATATTTCACTCGTATAGAGATGACATCATGCACTAGCCAGTGGAGAGCTTTAAATATCCTATAATCGGCACTTAAAGCCTTTGACCGGGGGTAGGGGATCTTTTTCGTGCCAGCACCTTAAGCGACATGGGGCCTTGTTTTATACGGTTTCATCCGAAGAACAGGCCTTCACGTCCGACAGTGGGATTCGAACCCACGATGTAAGGATGAACTCCTTACTTTGCGACTATAAAGCAGACGCTCTAATCAGTGCGCTGTGAGGGCGACCTTGGATGATATAAAATGAAGATAATGAAGAAAACGGCTAGTAAAATAAGAAGGGTTCGTTTTACAATATTATTCTTATGAACCTCTGGGCAAGAATGAGAAACTATACTTATGAAAGCTTCCTGATATAAAAAAGATTACTTTCTTTTCAAATCATGACCAGAGTTTCCCCCACAAAGTGATTGAGTATTTAAGGGGGTAGGGTGGATGGATTGGGAATTAAATTGTCTGTTTAACTGTCCAGATGTCTATCTGTCCCTCAGAGTTTTTCCCAGAAGGCCACGCTATAATGATCCTAGGATGTGTCATGAATCAAGGCAATATTACGGCAAATTCAAGATCACTGCATAAAGAATAAATGTTTTGTCGCAGTCATTTATATGTAATCGAGAATATTTGTTTGCTAATACTTGATACAGAGATTGCTTGTGACAAAAGGATTTTTCTATGATTCTGACTCCGAAAATAGTATCATTTCAATTTGGACAATTTTTGTTTAAGTTCATACTTGATAAAAATTGTTTATAGTCCGCCGGTTTCAGATGACTTAAAATAAGGCCATTTTAACAAATTCAGGGCCAATGACAGAAAAGTTGTAAAATTCCTGTCAGAGTTATGAATTTTGAGTCACTAAAAGTTGTTTCAGATTGAAGGTTTGTCTTGACACAGAGCCAATTCTGTTAAGATCAAGGTCACTGACAGAAAAAAAAAATATTTTCTTTCCCACGCTGTGAATTTTAAATGAAAATCATTGGAGGCTCTTACTTGAAACATAGATTACTTATGATTGGAGGTTGTGTCATGACCCTGATCAAAGGTCTTTCTAGCAAATCTAGGTCACTGACAGAGAAAAAAATGTTTAAGCATAACTTTGTAATTAAAATTCACTGGAGGCTCATACTGAGAAGAAAGGTTGTTCACAAAGAAAGTGCAGTGACCTTGACCCAAGGTCGGTACTTCCTGTCCATAGCTCCAACGGAAGACCTACTCGTTGCTTTGCAACGAGCTCGGCTCTAGTTCATATTATCATTCTACACATTATATGAAAATTTTGAGCCTGGTCAGACCTGCGCTCGGTGAATTTTACTCAAAATATCGATGTAAAATATACATTTTTCTATAGAAATCATGGAAATTTTAAATTTACTCTTCATTTTCGTGATGTCATTTTTAACATATGACGTCACTGCTTATGAAAATATCCAATGTTTTGAAGTTCCCTGTTTACTTTAAGAACAAAATTAAATATTTCTCTGTCAAAGTTTGATTGGAAAGGGGGGGGGGGCAAATATTGGTTATTTATACCGAATAAAGTTCTTTGCCGAATATTATTTCTATTAAATTATAATGATTGTGTTTTCTGAAATTACCCAGTCAGATATTCATCCACCTGTGAGATGGGCGAATGTGGCTACTTTAAGATAAAACGGGAGAGAAATTTCCCTGTATACAGAATAAATTTTAAAAAGCGTAAAATTACGAATAGTTTATATATTATGTTCAATGTTTCTACTTATTACTAATGACAATATGCCAATGAAAAATGATAAAATAACTATTACAGTAAATTATCGATAAAATAAAGAAATACCTCAAATAAAACAATACAGTAAGATAATATGGTGTTTAACAAGAATAAATCTGGCACACAGATAATTATTACTTTGTTTTGTTTTTTGTTTGCTTGTTGCTCTTTTGAACTTATTACTGGACTTTTACGAGGAGCGCTGACTTTTACAGTTGACGATTACTTTTACACGAGATCTAATGTACGGTAGCTCTTTTATGATATAAATATTTAGCTCAACATTTAATTAAACGAAAATATCGGGTTATTTCAATGCTCATATAAGTTGTCCATGAAGAAAACGATAACCACCCTATCCTCAACTCCCGGTCTTCACATGTAAGTGCCCCTAACACTATACCTATGACCACTATAAAGGTTTTCTTATGCAATATCAATTCTGTACTTCCGTACATCATACAAGTTTAAATGTCCAAGTAAACCGTCAACTGTAGAAGTCAGCGCTTCTCGTAAAAGTCCACTATCAAGACGACACCAGTTGACTGGACTTTTACGAGAAGCACTGACTTCTACAGTTGACGTTTACTTGGACATTTAAACTTGTATCATGTACGGAAGTACATAATTGATAATGCATAAAAAATCTTTTCTTGTGGTCATAAGTATGGTGTTAGGGGCACTAACTTGTGAAGACCGGGAGCTGAGGGTAGGGTCGTTGTCATTTTCTTCAAGGACAACTTATATGTGCATTGAAATAACTGTTATTTCCGTTTAATTGAATGTTGAGCTAAATGTTTATATCGTAAAGGAGCCACCGTACATAGCCCTAGTGTAAAAGTAAGTGTCAACTGTAAAAGTCAGCGCTCCTCGTAAAAGTCCATAAAGAGCTTCGAATTTTAACCTACACTCGGGACTCAGAGTCCTTGAGCAGTGAGGGATTTTTTCGTGCCAGCATCTTCTGCAACACTGGACATGGTTTCTTCGGTATCACCCAAAAGACCGTCTCCACATCCCAAAGTGGGATTACAGTTACATGTAATTATATCCTAGTATACGTACTGCATTGACGGAATTGAAGGTAAGGTTGCGAAAGACTGCATATATATGGGATCCTTAATGTTGTACTGCATATTAATCATAAATGGATTATCTAACCTTGAATATCCGAGCATTGAGCACACTACAGCAGCGTCATTGTCATCCCAATCGTCATCACAAACAGTTCCCCAGGAACCGTTATTCCTTACCTCAACTCGACCCATCGCAGCTGTGTACCCATTTACAAGTCGAACATTTTTAGCTGAAAATGATGAAATCCCCTCCCCCATTACTCACTGTGGAATGTTTTAGTTAATTTATTGCGTTAAAAGAATACGTGATTCACGCTTTAATTCCATTGTTGTTTGTTTACAATATTCTCAACATAAAAGGTTTACAAAAGCCCATAATGTCATACCGAGTATTTCCTAGCTATTTGATTGAATGATAAATTACATTCGGTTTTTTTTTTAAATAAATTATTCCTATATCTCTATCTTGTTTTGTGATTAGTTAGTGCTATTACTTTTAAAATTTACAGGTGCATTCATTTTCTTTGATTGTCTTTTTTTTTTTTTTTTTATTACATATTGTACCTCGGATTTGACATGCACTTTAGAAACAATACGGGGAAATCTAACACATTTAGTCGTCGTAGAAATTGCATGCATACGTACCGGGTGAACAAAGTACTCCAGCATCCTCCGTGTGGCCACAGTTATGTTTGCCTAATGCTGTAGTATTACATTGCAATATATTAGATTCATGACCACTACATAACAAATCGTCGATCCAAATTTTGCCAATTCCTTGTCCATAAAATGCGCCCGATTTGGCTGTTGCAAAATTTCTACACGAAAAAATATCAGGAGAAATTTGTTTATAGTAAGATTTTGATAAATTCTGTAAAAACAATTATTCAATATAAAAATTTATGCTTTGTAACAATTTAACTTACCTCGGAAAGCCTAGCATAGAACAAACAACTCCTGCGTCTTTATTGTCCCATCCATCATCACATATGGTACCCCAAACACCGTTATGTTTAATCTCTACCCGTCCCTCATAGGGCAAAGATCCATTGACAAGTCTTATATTATCTAGTGCACAACAACAGTAAAGAATATAGTGAAACAAAAGAGTTGATTTAAGAGTTATTTCAATTAGATACTTTAGTATTTTTCTCTGTCAGAAAATTTTAAAAATCACTACAAAGCCTTTGTAATAATATATTTTGCAATGATAAATTTACATTTTCTGTAATGTTCCTGCTACCTAAGGAAATCGAATATCGCCTTCCTGTAAGTGAGACCCTTCCTGGGCACTGTGAAATTTATATATAACCAGCAGCATTTTATTAATATATTTTCTTTTGAGTGAACGAGATGAAAAATCGTCAGTCTGACAGATCATTTCTAACATTATTATACGTTTGGAAGTGGTTTCTTTAGATAGTAAATAAAATTCTTAATGTAACAAAAAGAGATAATCAAATTAAATTACCCTAAGTATAAAATCCCATACTGATGTAGGCACATAAGAAAATTTTCGTTCACCCACCTATCCACTTTTTTGTTTTGAGGATTGTGTAATGTTTGTGCGTTTGCTTGTTCTTAACGTTTTTTAAATTAATTTAATTGTTTGTTTTCATTATTAAGGAAGCTGGTGGTCAACAAATTAACCACCAGATTTAACTTATTTTTTTATATATGGTATCTCAAGCTGACAACGATTATTTAGCAAAGAAGAAATTCAAACATTTTTGTTTTAAAGGTTTATCATTTTTGTATATCTTTATATACTGAAAGGAAAAAGAAACGCATATTTTACTTTTAAATTAAATTAAAACTATTATTTCGAAAATGTTTTCCAGTATTGTTATCAAACATTTTAATTCATCTTTAATCTACAAGTTACCAAAATCTTGTGTGACTTTGACTGATAATTCCTGAGTTATTGAAATTGATATGTCGATACCCTCCAAAATTAAAATAAAAATTCTCATCATCTCCCTTGCACATTGGTAACAGCCTTGATTTTCCTGTGCATTGAGTACACCAGAGCATTTATCTTTCTCATTTGATTATTATTCAACGCTTCCGACAATAGTCTAAATGGTTGATAGAAGCTGTATTATTCCAAAGCCAATAAATCCCCCCGCCAAATGAGTGCCACGAATTTTCATTTTAGGATAGAATTTACAGAATCCAGCTGGTTTGGTACACGTGAATGTTTGTGAGAAGGTCACTGGCTACATTTTCCGAGTGTGAACATGCTAAAAACATTACGCACACGACGCGTACGTGCGCGCGTGAGAGTAAAATCGACGTAAAAGTTGCCAAGCTCGCGGACCAAATTAGAGCAGAGAATTTCTGTCAATTTTAGGGTGAAAATATTGGTATGATAGTTTGCAGTATAAATATCGGTTTCAGTGATAACACCTTGACAACAACCGAGGTGACATGATTAAAAGCCCTGTCTTGATGTGACGTTGTTACGCGTCAACGTCACCGCCATCGTTGGTTGGAAACCTTTTAATTTACTCTCTGAAAACTGAAAAACCTTTTTTTGTTGAAAAGTTTAAAACAAACTGCACAGCAACATCTTGTTGCCTTTTTATTCACTTACGCAATTCAATTACTGGAACCAGTGTAACTTCCGTCAGCCATACCATGATTGCACGAAATTTATACTGATTTCAAATGCGGAAAACGATGTCTATAACTCCAATGCATCGATTAGCACCACAAAATGTGATCATAAAATTGTCATCATCAACATGCACGTGTTTTTGGCTTTTTATCATTTCCCCTACGTGACGCCATACATTTCTTGGTTGAGTAATTTTGACCAGCAATTTTAGTGCACAGTAATCAAAATACACATTTGACAAATTTTCATAATTTTCGGCCATATAGTTAAATATATTTCGATATTATGCTATTATGCGTTTCTTTTTCCTTTCAGTATATATGGAGATCTTCTTTTATAGGAGATCGAAATAATCTGAAAATGGCTGCCACCCCCCGCCTCTTTAAATGTACGTCTTCCGTTCTATTTGGCTTTTGAATGATATCTCATGTAGCTTAGTCGGTAGAGCACTCACTCAGTAATCGGAAGGTCGTGGGTTCGTATCCCGACCTAAGTCGATAATATAAGTGCAAGGTGATCGACACTTTGAAGTGAAAGTTTTGGGTCCTTCGAATGAGACCTTGAAAACCATGTCACGGCAGACATTGGCATGACTAAGATCCCTCACTGATCAATGACCCTGAGTACCTAGTATAATTCAAAATTTGAATCCCTTCACCAGTACTTTGTGACGTTTTATATGAGTGAAAATTTCTTGAATGGGACTCGAAATAACAAACAACCAATCAATCATACTTATCTTATATACTATGTTCAAAACAGTCTTTAGTCAAATTTTGCAGTAACTTTTAAGACTTTATGTTTAATACTGTTTACATATACATGTAATTGTAACGTACTATTACATATTTCATTGTCAAGATTAATATTTTTTCTTTGATATATTAGTATACTTATCACCGTAATAGATATCATAAAGGTCACGTCTTCAGCAGAAGACCTTTCTGTTATTCTTAGGTTTCTTTTTCACTTTTTATGAAACTTTCATAACTTATGTATATCCACTTGAACCGTTTGCATTTTTTGTTTATCTCTGCTGGTCAGAGACTAGAAAAACGTATGCGATAGTAATGGGTCCGGCGTCCGTCCTTCTGTCTGTCTGTTTGTCTGTAAACAATTTTCGAAATGCTACTCCTCCTATAGTTTTGGTCTGATTTCAATATACTTGGCACAAAAGTAGACTACACTACGAAACATAATTCTGTATACATAAGTATCGATTTTTGGTTTCGATGAACGATGTTTCCGTGTTTACTAAAAATAGAAATTTCTATAAAATACTTTAAAAATGCTACTACTACTACAGTTTTGGGCTGATTTCAATATAACTAGGCACACAAGTAGACTACACTGAGATGTATTATTCTGTGTATCTTTCTTCGATTTAGATGAACGCTGTTGCCGTGGTTTCAAAAAAACAGAAATTTCTGTGAAATACTTTAGAAATGCTACTCCACCTACAGTTTTGGTCTGATTTCAATATACGAACTTGGCACACAAGTAGACTACGCTAAGATAGTTAAGTTTTTGTATCAGTTTTTGATTTCGGTGAACGGTGTTGCCGTGGTTACTAAAAATATAAATTTCTGTGAAATACTTTCAAAATGCTACTCCAAATACAGTATTATAATACAGATTATAATATAATTTGGCATGCAAGTAGACTACACTGAGATACATAATTATTAGTTGTGTGGGTTTTTTTTATTTTGATGATTGATGTTGCCATTGAAACTAAAATAGTAAATTCTTAATTTTTATTAAAAGCTACTCCTACAGTTGTAGTCTTATTGCAGTCTTGTCACAAAAAGAGACATAATCAAGGATCCTTAAGGTCTTTCGTCTTCAGCGGAAGACCTTTCTGTTATTCTTAGGTTTCTTTTTCACTTTTATTATTGTTTTTTGTCTTACCAATTTTGTGCACGCGATTTCTCGAAAACGACATGATGGATTTCATGAAACTTTCAGGACTTATGTATCATCCCTTGAACCTTATGCATTTTTTTTTCTTTTTTGAAACGTCACTTTCGGTCTGAGATATTGCCGATTTCATGCTTTTTAAAGGGTCGGGTTGTCCAGGGATTTTCTCACAAATGGCTCTAGATAGAAACATGAAACTATTAACTATTATGAAACTATTAAGTATGATAGACTCATGTCTGCAGATGTGCATAACACATCATTTTTACCGGATATGCCGCACGACGGCGCTCGCTATGGTCTGAAAATAGTCCTAACGCGAATTTCAAAATTTTTAACACCTTTTCTACGATATCTTTTTACCTGAAAATATTTTATTTAAACATATAGAAGAAAAGAAGTGTAGAATTTCAAGATCTTTTAAATTATATCTTGAAAAAAGGGCTGATCCCTTAAATAAGGGATCTAGAAGGGCCAGAAAGTTTTTTCCTGATATCTCTAAAAGTATTGAGAATTTGTAATACATCAAAAAAGCAAAAGTTTCAAAATGTTAAGTTCAATCTTTGGAAATTGTCAATATACGTCCGGTGACGTCACTTCCGACCAAACGGGAAGTAGTCAGATAATGCATATTTTTGCCGTTATTGACACGTTTTTGGGTTATATCTGCCACTAGAAGCATAAGACTTGAATTTTCGTCCGTCGTCGTCACTCCCGGTTGAACCGGAAGTAGCAAAAAATGAATTACTTTTCCAATAATCAACATATATTTTGGTGATTTAACTCATTAGAAACGTCATTACACATTTCTTTATATTTAGCATTACTTCCGGTCAATCAGAACGGAACACCTACTCGTTGGTTTGCAACGAGCTTTGCTCTAGTTATTTTATATGTTGTTTTTGTAAAGTTTTAAGTCCCAAATGCTACTTTTCTCTTCGTTTATTATAAGTACAAACCAGTAGAGCTACAGTCTCGACAGAGACTACTGGTTTCTTTTTTATGAAATCACTTCCGGTCTAAGATATTGCCGATTTTATGATTTTTAAAGGGTCAGGTTGTCCAGAGTTTTTTCTCATGAATGGCTTGAGATAGAAACATTAAACTTTCAGGTCTGAAAGACTTATTTCTGTAGATATGCTTTTCGCATTTTGTTTTTACCGGAAACACCTCACATCGGCGCTCGCTATGGTCCGAAAAAGGCATATTGAAATTTCAAAAATTTCGACGCTGTTTCTTCCTTGTCCCTTTTTCAGTAAATAATTTGTAAAGACATATTGAACAATACTTATACAAAATTACAATATCTTTCATCAAATATAATCATCAAGGGTCTTGCCTCTAAAAGAAGGGATTTTGATGGGCTAAAAGCTTTTTCTCAAAACTTCAATAACCGTAAAAATTCTGTTATACATTATTAAAACAAAGTTGTACAAAATATTTAGTGGCAACCAGTGACATCATCAAAACATCACCGGAAGTGGTCGAAAATGCATATTTTTGCCATTATTGACACATTTTTGGGTGATAGCTTTCATCGGAAGAATAAAACTTAATTTTCTGCCTATTGATGTCACTCGAATCGGATGTAGCCAAAAATAGTTTCTTTAATCAATTATTATCTTCAATCATATCTTCCAGAACTGAACTGTTAGTGACAAACATTCGTAAAAAATTTTCGCTGCTGTTTTTTTTATACAAATACAAATATATATCGGCACAATCACAATTACAATAATTGGCAAAGTCAGACTGAACATCAGTGACTCTTAATCTTATTCTACTATAAGGTAAATTAACCTTATGGACTTTTTATATACAAAAGTGTTTTGGCATACATTCAAGTCAGAAACATTTTTATTGATTAAAGCTACATGTAATAAAATAGTAAATATAGTAAAATGTAAATGTCTGAATATAGAAAGTGCTTTTTGCGCAAGTATTTGAAAAAAAAAACTTGTAAGAGACTTTCTTGTCGATATATATTACATTCCAGATTGACGTTCTATAAATTTTAATTAAAATGGCAGGGATAAAAGGAAAAAAATGTAGGACAATATGCAATTAAGAAAGTCATAACATATGGGCTAAAGGTAAAATGACATTTTTAAACAAATAATCATGTGCAATCACCAGCGTGGTCGGAGTGAATTGTCCGATTGAAAATTACTATATTTTCAACGTAAATTTAACACAGTTCAATTTTTTTCTAAAAGGCCCAGGGAAAAAGTTATTTTTAAATTATCTATACTGGTACATTGTTCTAGGCCAGGTTGTTGATAAACGTACCTAATGAGCAAACAACTCCTGCATCTTCACCATGGGTACAATCGTGTGTACCAAGCTCTGATTTAGAACAATGAAATAAATTAGTCTCCGTTCCTGTACATCTAACCTGGTCCATCCATATACTTCCATGTCCTTGTCCAAAGAAAGCACTGTTCTTGGCCACTGCATTTTCCCTGAAAAAAAAAGAATCTCTTCAATATCACTAAATGAGTCTTATGTTCTATATTTCAATTTTGATGATCTGCTGATAATCCTTAATGAAATGACGATGAAAAAAACGTAATGCATGTACAAGTTAATGGTTTTGATTCTCTTCCTATCTAACCTTGAAAATCCTAGCATAGAGCACACTACAGCAGCATCTATGTCATCCCAGTCGTCATCACAAACAGTTCCCCATGCACCGTTATTCTTAACCTCAACTCGACCCATAGCAGCTGTGTACCCATTTACAAGTCGAATATTTTGAGCTGGAACAATTAATTTGATAATAATCAAATTTCTAACCTGGGAAATGTATTTTATATATTAATTTAATAGTCAATTAGTGAGCTCCAAAATATATATAGTCATTAAATTAAACAGAAAGGACTCGAGTCTGTCTGTACCCCCTACTCTTAATCCAATGATCTTAGAATTTGACCAGGCTTGGGGCGAATTACATTGTAAAATAGTGAATTACATTTGGAATACTTCAAGATTTTCGACATTAATTTACCATTCCCGTTACTCTAATTTTTAAGAGTAATGCATTAAATTACCATTACTTTATCTTTTTTAACTATTTAAAAAATAACTCTTTGAAATCAAATCTTATCTTAAAAATGTGTGAAAATCTAAATGTGAGATAATTGTTCTTTCAACATAATAAAAAAGTGTATTTAAATGTATACAGGCAGTTTATTTAAATAGCTTAACTTTTTTCATTCATTTCCTTCATCTAAAAAAAATTAACCTAAACAAAGAATTTCCATATCCATTTTAATTTTGGAAATTAGAAAATTAGTCGAAAACGTCTTTTTTTAATGATCGAACACATTTTATCATCAATTCTCGGAAAACACACAGCTAGGTTAAATGTCATTTGGGAAAACACCCAATCAACGTATTCATTCGAGCCTTAGACATTAAGCGTTATACATGTATTCAGATAAGTCATAAATAGCAGAATTAAATTGAACGCTTGATTAGCATACACGCTAAATCAATACATGTATTTGATAGATCAAGAGTCAAATACAATGAAATTTCTAAGTGTGACAGGACCTAGTTCTGGTTCTCAGTATTGCGAACTTCTAGAGATCGAACGTTCGAGTTTTTGGGAGTAAATTTGTTTAATTATATAGAGAAAAAATAAAACAGGGGTTTCAATTTTGAGAGATCAGAGTTCGAGCCATCGAGAGTCATTGTAGTGACTTTAACAAAAGAAGTGCCCGAGCTTTCTTATCAACGATCATTTCATACCATTTTAGACATGAGAACTAGCTGTGTACAAATCTAGGGCTAATCCATAGTCGGATAAACGGATGGACGGACAAGGTCATTGAGCAGTGAGGGATCTTTATCGTGCCAACGCCTGCCGCTGACACGGGGCCTCGGTTTTTAAGGTCTCATCCGAAGAACCCGCAACTTCACTTCAATGTGCCGAGCGCATGGCGAAGGAACCAATTTTAACGACTAGGTCAGTCGCGGCCGAGATACGAACTCACGACCTCCCGATCACGGAGCGAGCGCTCTACCGACTGAGCTACCGTGAACGGTGCCTTAGTTTGAGCAATGATCATAAAGTACCTCTTTTGTGCCAGCACATCCTGCGACACAGGACTCGATTTATACACGTTCTTGTGCTGCAGCGGATTCGAAACCGCGACATAAGCAGGCACGTAGCAACAGGGGGATCTTCTCCCACCCCCCCACCCCCACCCCCAACTTTTTTTCCCAACATTACCTTAACTATAGAAAATGTCCATTGAAAAGATTATTGCTCCCCCACCTTTTGTCACAGTATTTACATAGCAAGGAATTATAGGAAAAAATTTGGAAGTGAAAGGAAGTTGCCTTTGAAAAAATGAAATACCCCCCCTTCCCCCCCACGAAATAGGATTTTCGAGTTTGGGTAATTTTTAATTTTCCTTTTTTTTTTTTTTTGCTTGTCAACTTTTTTTAGGTAAGTAAAAAAAAAATTTCTCAGGTTGGCCCCCGACTTTCAAAAACGATGCTACGTGCCTGATTAGGACCAACTTCATGCTTTGCGACTTTATCTAGCGAACATTCTTTCCACCGTACCATGCAAGCAACGGTACTATATGTTAAAGCAAGATTAAACTTTCTGTATATAGAAGATGTTCCCTCTTTTTTAAATCTGTTAATACAAGTGAAAGCAAGATTAGAAGAAGCGGGAATACCTACTATACAGGAAGGAAAATAATTCTAGAACTCCGAAATCAACTATCCGTAGGAAAACTCCTACTCTAGACTCTAGCGTCTATAAGTTAAATTTTCCGAAGGGGGTGGGGGGTCTTACTCTACAGTCAGTTTTCCGGGAAAAAGAAATTTAGAGGGGAAACCCTAATCTAAAACAAGAGTACGTTCAATAAACAATGTCATCAGCTCGATGATATAAAACATAGAAATTATATGCCATTAAGCTTGACTTTCTCTAATTACTTAGTATTGAAACTTTAATGAGTTCATAACAGTTTTTGTGATCACTTCTCATCAGAGAAGCTGAGAAGCTCATGTGAGAAGCTGGAAAACAAGGGATATTCAAAAAACTGCTTCAAAAATTAATAGTCAAGAATCAGTAAACTAGAGTGAAATTAAACGCTCCATTGAACCTGCTGTAAAACTTTCAAATTTCAAGAATTTCAAAGTTATGTTAACTGAAATACTAGCAACCAATGTCTGTTTTATAAACACATGACCAGGTGAATTACAATGAACAAAGATGATATAATGGACATCAAAAATGGGTACCGTCCTTGGCGACAAGGACAAATAACAACCAATGTATATTTGCCAAAATTCAACAAACTATCACTAAGTATTTTGATTGACTTGAAGCCACATAAGAAATTTTATAGACATCATTTTGGGGTAGTTCACACTGTTTTAAAGAAACATTTGAGAGTAAAAAAGTTTAATACTCCAAGATCACCGAATAATTTGAAAAATGAGTAAAAATGACAGCGTGTAGGAATATCTAAACAATCATTTTTTTTAAGTTTTAAAAAATGTACGTATCCTGTATATCTGAAATTCAAACAGATAATGGAACTTGAATTCATTTTGCTTTGAACCATTAAAACAAATTTACAATGAGATACACTTGACAAAACAGCGAAGGCCTGAAAAGAGCAATGACTTGCAAGAGCACACAAAACCGTTTTATATTTTATTTTCTTAAATATTAGTCGTCTTGTTCAAACTCTTATTGGGGAGTAATTTCGATTTCTGGAAGAGTCTAGAAAGCATTTTTTTTTAATGTGAAAGGTTTATGTGAGGATGGAGCAAGAATGAGGAATTCACTACATTAAATTTAATCTTGACAGCGTCCAAACCCATAAGAGTAAAGGAGTTCTGGGGATAAAAAGAAAGTCAATGTTTAGTCACATTAACAATATTGACCAGCACTTTCAATCTTTGACTTGTTCCATTTCCCAAACTTAAAAAAACACATTTCAGAAAGAAAAAAAATAAGTACAGGAGATCATAGGATCTTCCATATCCCAGTATACAAAGGGTCATACTAAAAATGTGTTCTAAAACAATTAGAAACTGATAAAAATGTTATGGACATGTGTTTTAATTAAAAGAGAATACTTTAGTTTAATCATCAAGACTAAATCATAGAAAACGTTATTTTTTTTATTCCTGAGCACCGATTTAACCGTTGACTTTGGTCTTGGTCAACATACATGTATATCACTCCGGTCCGATAGATCAACTGTTGCCCGAGACTCTGTCAACAACTATGTACGTGAGGTTATAAGAGAAACAAAATTAATACATAAAAAATAGTAAAATTGTGGAAGTGTACTTTTTGCAAAATTAGATACTAATTGAAAATCGTTAATGATTCTCTAACTATTAACTGTGATTTGATTTCATAATATACCGATAATTATTATTACTGTATGTTGTCGAGTTATTCAATGAATACTGTAAATCTGGAAATTTTTACGTCGATTTTATTTTGTGAATTCGGGTCAAAATGCTGTTGATTAATTTTTACGTTTCAAAACTTTGCGAATGACCATTGCTTTGTTTACAGTTTCTTACTGGTGATTTATTTTTAAGAAAAATATTTTTGCGAATGCAATGAACTAGCAAATTTGTAAAAATTTATCTACAGCAAAAATTTCCAGATTTACGGTATCAAAGCAATTTTTATTGTTTTTAAAACAAAACAAATTCTTACCTTTAACAAATGATATGTCTTGAATGAAAATTGTTGTCAGAAATAATATCTGAAACCTGGAATATTTACAATGCATTTCCTCTCAATATCACCAAGTTGTATCGCTTTTTTATTGGTACATTAATAATTACAATAAAACATGTATCGTGTTTTTCAGAAACATCAACAAGGAAGGAAATACGAAATACTATAATTACACAAGAGGTCCACGGGCCTTATAGGTCACCTGAGTATCATGTAACAACTTTCCAACAATTGATTTGGTCGTGTTTTTAAACCAGAGGCTATGAAATTCCCAATTTTGAAAGAGTCACCATTGCTTATCATAATTATAAATACACTTAGCATGCTCACTCGAGTTACTTAATACCCAGAGGTAGAACACAGTGACAAAGAGAAAATGTACTTCCATTTTATAACCAGTTATGCACCCCATCCCAAAGGAACCACTGACCCTGGGGCCACTTATTTCAAAAGTTAAAAGTAAATACCCAAAGACAGAGAAGAAGATTTTCAAAGATTTAATGTATTTTCACTATATGATCAATAGAGCCCCGCCCTAACACCAGAACCCCTGACCCTGGAGCCAAAAAATTCACAATATTGGTAGAGGCACTCTTGTTCATCATAACTATGTAGTACTTAGTTAGTTTATTTGATACCCAGGAACATAGAAGAAGATTTTCAAAAAATTAATGCATTTCCACCAAATAATCAATAGAGCTCCGCCCTAACACCAGAACCCCTTATCCTCAAGCCATAAATTTCACAATTTTTGGAAGAAGCACTCTTGCTCATAATAACTATGTACTTAGCAAGTTTATTTAATACACAGGAGCAAAGAAAAAGATTTTTAAAGAAATAATGCATTTTCACTATATAATCTATATAGCCCTGCCCTAGCACTAGAACCCATGATCTTGGGGCCATGAATTTCAAATTTTTGGTAGAGGACTCCATGCTCATTACACTCATACCAACAGTTTGACTGCTTGATGTCCAGGAGTAAAGAAAAAGATTTTTTAAGATTTCATTAAATTTAGTGGTTTGACCCAACCACTCAGGCCTCAGAGGAGGGGAGGAGGAGGGAACCATAAAATCCACATTTGTTGTTCCCCTTCACCCATAGATGTTGTATACCAAATTTGGTTGAAATTGGTTCAGTGGTTTCAGAGAAGAAACTGAAAATGTTCAAATGTTAACACACGACAAACAACGCACGGCGACAGACGAAAACGTGTAGCAGTAGGTTACCTGATTGATTCAGGTTACCTTAATATACCAAAACTACTTACTTCATACAATACGTAAGTAAGTGCTCCGTAACCTTTTGCAAATAAATATTTATTAGTTTGAATAACCCTCAATTTGCGTTACTTACTTACTGTGAACTGAAAATTAAAGATAAAAAACGGTGATAGTATAGAATTCAATATATTCGAGGGAAAATCTAAAATTTTCCTATATTAACCATTCGGACCGGTCCTTCGGATGAAACTATAAAAATCGAGATTCTTGTCGCAGTATGTGTTAGCATTAAAAGATCCCTCACTGCCAAATGGGCCAAATTTATATGAAACATTCCACCGGCAAGTGGTGGCATCTCCAAATTCTCGAGAGAGAGACGTTAAACAACAAGCAAACATCAAGAACATCTGGACGTAAATCACTATACAAGGAATAAATAGATCATATTACTCAAAAACAACACATCCATGATTAGTCATTTTTAAACGAAACAAACTCATAGAGTGTTATTCAAATTTGGAGAGGGACGTTAAACAGAATACGATCAATCAATCAATCAAAATTGTTCAATTTTTGTTTTATGTTTGTAAGTATGTTGTATAGCATCCCTTTTAAAAAATTTCATCCATATGGTGTAGCAAAACATTTGCCGAAGGGATGTTCAATATTTGAGAACTGGAGGTGGGATTGTGATACAGAAAGTTTAAATGAGGATATGTAGAGGGAAAATCTGCTAGTGGAGAACAGCAGTGACATGGCCTCTTTTCTTTTTAATACTACAGAAACATGTATTATTTACAATTTATTAGCATCAGAAAAATTACTTAATTCAAAGAGGAATATTTTAACTTCATTCAATATTTCTAATAAGTATTATATTTTTCCTGCTCCACAACTGACTTTTCTTCAGCGAAAATGGGTTAAATTAAAAAAATAATGAATTACAAAATATGAAAGGACTTAATGACTATTCTCGGAAGAAAAGTTCATCCGGTGTAACGTTGATATTTGACCCGTGTTGAAAATTGAACCAGGGGTCATTTTTCAACGTTGAATACTGAGATCAAAGGTATTGAATTTAGACCCTAGTCCGTTCAAAACTGAGTCGGGTCGTGGAATTTGGATCATGGAGCCGGTTCTAAATTCAACAGCATAAAAACACATGTTTATGACTTGGTTTCCACAACTGTGATTTAATCCATAGACTTCGGAAACAGAGGAGGTAAGGATGCTTAGCCCCCCCCCCCCCCCACACACACACACACACACTTTAATGAAATCATCATTTTTTTTCAAAAGTCAATTCGATATTTAAATACACCGATGACGTATGATCAAGTAATATTATTTACTTTAGTTTATATGTGGAGTCGATATATCCCAGTGAAAAATATAGTGTTAAGTCACTAATGAATGTGCCACAATTGTTTCATGTTTGTAAGTTTCACTGACTATGTAGGGGGCCAACTGAAACTATACTGTATAAGAAAAGAAATGGTTTCTTCATCATCTTTTCCAAAGTGAACTTTCCGTATCTTGTAAAGTAATATTCCATTAGATCACCTGTGCAATTTTATACGTTTTTGTTATTCTTATTCCAAAATTTTGTTTTTCTTTTTCAAATTATGTCATTCCTGTTCGATAAAATATTATTCCTAATCGATTAGTTGTTATTCTTCTGCGAGAGATTGATTGATTGATTGTATACTGTTTAACGTCCCTCTCCAGAATATTTCACTGATATGGAGACGTCACCATTGCCGGTGAAGGGCTGCAAATTTCGGCCTATGCTCGGCACTTACGGCCTTTGAGCAGGGAGGGATCGTTATCGTGCCATTATCGTTATCCTATTCGATAATTTTGTCATTTCTATTCGATAATAAAATTATTTATATAAGATAATTCTAAACATGTCATTTCTATTTAATTGAATTTACAACTAGTTCTAGTTTTGTCATATTTCCGTGAATGCAATTATTGAAAAAGAATAAGAAAGGAAAGTTAAAATTATGCGATAGATAAGAAGTTTATCGAAAGGAATTATATTTTTTTCGAATAGAAATGGATGCTGGTATGTTGTCGAACAATTTTACTGCATATATTTAAACCAAATAGTCGAATAAAAAAGATAAAATTATTGAAAAGGAATGACAAAACTAGCGAATAAGAATCGCATGTTTTCAAATATGAATGACATTGATTAAGAAACGCGTCTTTTCGAAAAGAATGAAATATTATGAAATAGGAATCACATTTCCTTCAATGGGAATAGCAAATTATCGAATACAATTACAAATTATCGAATAGAAATAACAAGTAATCGAATAGGAATCACATTGTATGGATTATGAATAATATGTTTTTAGAATAAGAAAAATCTCATGCTCAAGGTTATGCTCCGAAAACGATGAATTTTTAAGCCAAGGCAGGCTACTGACAGATAAGTTTGTTGCAAGGAATTCACCAACCTTGTTTAAAGTCAGCATTACTTAACAAGCTATGGTCGCTATATTTATCTTTTTCAAAAATATAACCTATCATTGGATTCATTTTAGCCGATTTATTCTAATTTTTAGGCTTTTAATTTTGTGAATTTTTATACTAAATTTGACTAGATGGGATGTTCTGCCTACTTAATCAATATCCATGTATATATAGGGCTCATTTTTAGACACCAGATTTCCAGGAATTTTGTTTTATGTCCTATTTGTCGTTATTTATGGATGCTATGGATTTTAGAAAGTATTGTCCAAAAATAAAGTTGTCATGTTTGAAGATAACTGAAATCGTGTACTGATCAAATGTACATACATGTATATACACAGGATGATAGGTTTATTTCTATTATTCTTGAAAAGGGAAAAATTGAAACCGAAATATATAAAGAGAGATAATGATAAATTCCGTAAAACAACTTCCCAGTTCAAAAAATGTTTAAACTCTGAGGTGGGGTCAATATTCAAAAGGGTCAATTTTCAACTTGTTGAGGTCACCTGGAATAAGAAAAAAAAAGTTATCAAGCTGTTGGAAAATGAACCCGGGTGTAAATTCAACGACTTTTAGTCTCAATTTTCAAACACCGTTTCACAGTTTGAAAAAAAAAACACCCACGGTTCAATATTCAACGTTGAAAAATGAACTCCGGATCATTATTCAACTCGGATCAATATTTGCCTTTGAGTCAACACCTTCATACTTAATTAACAGTAAAAGAATATCAGCGTTCAGAAAAGAGGGAAGGACAGGCCCCCTGACAATATGAGAGGCATGAATGTCAAGTACCAAGGACACCATCGTTTATGTTAAATTTTGAATAATGTTTCATGGGGTATTCCTGTGTAAGATTATTGGTAATGTTCCCCATGGCTTTACCAGTATTAATCTAATGTTCCATCAAATTAAGTTGAGCTGCTTAAAAAATTCATTTTTTAACCCTTTGAGGTTGCTTCTTTGTGTGAGCAAATAATTTCTTAAAAGGGACGTTAAAAAACAATCAAACAAAACCATTTGTGGACGAGGATTTACTTGCTGTAATCAACCATATCCATAATTTCCTCTAGGACATAGCAATTGGTAACATATTCATTATAACAAAGAAAAAAAAGAGGGTGTGCACAATTAATAAAGTGAATTTTATTTGCCAATAATTAAGTTTGAAAACATTGAAACATTTCTTTGGTAAAAAAAAATCCAAAAGTATGTTCATTTTGTTTGTTGTAAAGTACATGTGCACCCATGCTTTAACGCCACAGAAGAAATTGTTTCCTTGTTGGGATATATTTTGAAGTATATTTAACATTTCATATTTTCTATATATAAAATGTACATTAATGTTCCTATTTGTTTCCGCTCAAATGGATATAATAAATTACAAAACGTGTATAGGTACAGAAGCGGTCTCGTAACTACAGTTTAATATTATATACACAATATACATCTCAAACTTTCCTTCTTGACAACTCATACAATCTTTAAAGTTCAATGTACATGTCGCGTACAAGTTCGGAGTTGTATACAGTTGATATATGTTGCAAAATAAAAATGATTAATGATTGTATATTGTTTAACGTCCCTCTCGAGTATTTTACACTCATATGGAGACCCCACCACGGATTGACTCCTTACTTCGTGACTCTAGAGCAGATGCTCCAACCATTGCGACGCTCAAAATAGAAAGGATAACTACAGCAGAACTGTAAATGACATCTTTGCAAAGTAACAAGAGGTTGGTTAAAAGACACGTGGCTAAAAATAAATTCTATCACGGAAGATAAAACAAGGGTTTTTTTTTTTTAGATTTAGGAGATACATGTACTTGAAACGGAAAGGATAAATCTTATGATTTATTGATCAAACGTACACTTTTTCCAATAAAAAGGGGTCTCTTCTTTACCCTTATTTTTAGTAAGACCATTGTTTTACTGAGGCATGAATAAGAGCTAAACTATAGACTACAATAAGAAAATTATGTAGAAAATACATTCTATTCAAACTTAACTAGATTACAAACAAGATCAACAGGCACCGATTCTCTTTCAAACCCTCTCCCCTCACCCTATCTGCATGGTTCCTGCATTATTGACAATGTGACAATGACTAAATTTTAATTGTTTTCACAATCCCACCTTGTAAATATCAAAACAGGTTTGGGGATACCTGGTTGTGTACTTTTTCCCCCTGCTACCTTAATTGCCAAACTGAAGGAATGGTTGTGTTCCCCGAACGTCTACTGTAGAAAACAAACATCTAATTATCACATTCAATTAAGGGGCCCTCTATGGGGTACAGGAGAGAAAATGATTTTCAGAATTAATGAATTTTCCCTATATAAACAAAAAAGTCTCAACCTGACCCCAGGGACATATGGAATTCACAGTTTTAGAAGAGACACCCTTCCTCGTCAAAACTATGTACTTGGTTTGTTTAATACCTAAATTTTACTTTCACTATACAGATGAGTGTATAATCTATAAAGTGCTAATCACATTCATGCCAACAGTTTGACTGCTTGAGATACAGTAGTAAAAAAGATTTTTAAAGATTGCATTACATGACTGTAATTTTAGTAGTTTTTTCCCATCCTCCGGCCCGAGAGGGACAGGGACCATTGAATTCGAAATTTTTGTTTCTCTTTACCTTTATATGCTTTAAGCCAAAATTGATTGTAATTGGTTGAGCGGTTGCAGAGAAGAAGCTGAAAATGTTCTAATTTTTACACACAATTCCTATATGCTCCATTCTAATTAATCTGGCGGAATCCGATGTTGTCTTCTTTGTCAAGCCCATAGAGAGGAGTAATATCCTGATAGGCGAGGATGCTGTTGGCCTTAATATTACTATAATGTCGATTTGGCGGACAATGTACAATTCTTGCGCATATCACCACATTAAACATCTTAATTGTTCATTGTAAAGCTTCCATCCAATTGATACTTACCGGTATGCCTCAAATCTATTTACTCATTCATTCTTACCAACCTTAAGCTTTGCCAATATACAAACTATACACATGTTTGCCTCAACATACGTCACGCCAGATAGATTTTCTGATGTAAAATACATGTAAAGATATAAAGACTTCTCTTTGATACAAGAGGTCTTTGGGACACAATGCTCTCCTTAGTCACCTTGGCCCTGCTACTATTTTAACGAGAAGTCTGTGAGCCAATACTCACTAGTAATACACCCGCTTTAATGCGAATATAGACTATCATGTTGATATACACAAGTTCAATTATGGGCAGAAGCACAGATAAGTTGACAATAGCAGTGAACAAAAATGAATCCTACCATATGACATGCCTTAACGACGTTCGATCCTGATATTTAAAGTGTTAAACTTTTTTTGCCAAGTATATTTTTAGTTTCTTCATACATAGCTAAATTAAAATTCAAATCAAAAAATGGGGGTCAATCCGCTTCTTTTGGCGCTACAGTACATTTAATATGACCTTTTGCACTGAAATTTGTGTCGTAATTAATAGCCATTCTCTGTAACCACTTAAACTTCGTTGCCACTTATGGTCACAGATTTTGATGAAACTTCACCCATGCTTAGTACTTGACACCAGAAACAAATATCAAACAAAATTTCGTTGCTATGTGTCCCGGTGGCTATGGCAACAGCCTGAAAAGTTTGAAAAACCGAGATTTTCAGCCACTTTAAATCTTAACTGTGGCTTAATAAAAACTAGAAAAAGCAAACAAACCATTCTAAAAAAAATCATGACACCCTGATGTCACTTATACTGTAAAGAAACTGTTTAGAATGTATCTCTAAGTAAGTGGTAACCAAGGATACATTTGTAATACATTTAAAATGCTGAAATATGATGAAAAACACTCCGTATTCACTAATGGTAGGTGTTACATGCTCAAACTCAAACAACGACTTAAGAAAAACAATGAAAATGTTTGACCTTAAGTATATAGGTATAAGCAAAATTATTTTATAAATAACTTTTATGGTTGCCATTGTAACACAGTGTAACCATGCAAAACCAGTAACTAAGATTGGGTTAATGCTACTGTCTTGAGGAAAAACATGAAAATTCAAGACTAACAAATATGCATCCTTAGAACCTTGCAACACCAAAACCATAAGAAAAATTCGATATAATTGCTACTTTATAGTGTTACCATGGAAACAAAGTACCAATGCTTAAACGTGAATTATTCGTCTCTGCATTAAGAATTGAATTGCCATTTAATCAAGAAACAAATTAAAGGACTAAGCTTGAATAGTACTTATCTGTTAGAACTGAAGTTAAATATCATATATTGATAAAATTTGATGAATAAAACAACACTATTGCTATGGTTACCAAGTAGGGAAAATGTTCGATTTTGTGAACTTTATATCAATATTTTTCAGGTTTTTAAGAATATATTTTCTGCTTATTTCCATAGCAACGCTCTATTTAAAAAATCTAATCTGAATTTTTTCAAATGGAAAAACTTGGAGCACACCAACATCTTATAAAATTGATCATTAGTTATGAGGAAATGTGCTTTTTTTAAAAGATAGGATCAGATTTAAACATACATAGTGTTACTTTAAAGGTTCTCTGTGGTATAAAAACCTTTGCAACCATTGCCAACCAAAATGAAATAGCATATTTTGTGCTTGGTATATGTTTCAAGACCTCTTTTTTCTATAAGTTGGTCATATTTCATCCTATAATTGCTTTTTATTTTTACGTGTATGACTTTATAAAATTCAATGAATATTTTTTTTTACTTTTGAATACTTTTTTACGATAGTAACGTATGTAATAGTTGATTTACCAAACATGTTTATCATGCATTTGAGACATCCGACCTTCAACTTTTTGAAACAATCATTGCCAAATGTTTGCTTTGCCGCAAATGATAACTATGGGGCTCTAAACACGTTAAAAATGCCCTTTTTCGAACTTTAAGACATGTTGCCATGGTAAATATAAAACATAGCAACCAATTTTCCCTTTATTTCAGTTTAGGGTATCAATGACTTTTATCATATAGAGTTTGGAGAAATTCTGAGACCATGCATGCCACAGCTCCTATATAAAATTTTAGATCATTACAGAGAATGGCTCATAAAAATTAAATTTTTGACGTTTTCTTCTAATATTTTTATCCAATTAAAGCATGAAACAAAATGAACTCTTAGTTTGTTTTAGAAAAGACACTTTAAATTGTGACTAAGAAAAAGTTTTAAATTGCTTCTCATAATCAATTATTTGACCTTTCTGCACTAATAAAACATGATTTTTTCCGGCATTGAAAATTTAATAAGCGAGAAAATTATTTTAAAATCTTAAACTTTTTCTGATAATTTAAGCAAATAGGTCAAAAGTATCTTGAATATTCAGAAAAGAACATCAAAAGTGGGGGTATATGATGTAAATTTTCAGATAATACTAAAAAAGTGTCAATTTTACGTTAAAATTACGTTAAAAGTTTTTTCCCGGGTTTTCAGAATATATTTACTATATTTGTCACACTTTGTTGAAAAATATCATAAGAAATAATTTAATAGATATATCAGAAACAGCATAACACATTTCACTGCCAAAAAAAAGCTTTGTGTGCAACCACCATGAAACAATAGGAATCCAAAATTAAAAGTACTCTTGTAGTTCAAAAGGGGAAAAACTGATCATTTTCGTTTAAAAAACATTCCGCCACAAAATATATTCCCTAGCTTAATTCTACTTAAAAGAAATTTAAGCGCGGTTTTGTCATTGAATATTGTTTAATTTGCATTGTAGAGTTCATATTTAATGATAGAACTTAAAAATGATGCAGAATTTTATAAATAATGGACATGACCAAAATCCATCAAAAACGTTGGATCGAACCTCCTTAATAGAGAATGTACTAAAATTTCAAGCATCTGCGATGAGTAGTTGATGAGAAAATTGCGACAAAAATTTTTATGTATGAAATGGATGGACACACAAACAAACAGGAAGTTGACATCATATTTCAACAAAAAATAAATCTCACCATACTGCATACCTCAGAGAAGATTGTGTTAAAATTCCAAGCATCTGCAATGATAAGTTGCTGAGAAAACTGCGACGAAAATTTGTTACGAACAGAAGGACGGATAGCTAGACAGATGGGCGGACCCACTAGGGTATTACAGTATACTGTGGATCTTCAGAAATCCGGACGCCTTAATATCCGGACGATTTTGCATCGGAACGGAATTTTTTAATGTTATTTTGTCTTGATTATCTGGTAATCCACATATCCGGACGCTTGACATATCCGGACAAATTGACTAGGAACCAAAATGTCTGAATAAATGGGGCTCCACTGACCCCTCTCTCCTTCAGAGTGAGGGTATAAAAACCGAACTTCTACTGGTACAAGTAAGGAAAAAAATATGGCAGTAACAAATAAATAAAAGAATTCAAGTCGTCATATATTCAAATTAATCAAATAAAAGACAATCGATATAATGTAAATAAAAAAGCGTAAGAAAAATATGTTTTTCCTACCTAGATTTTGACCCCGTAGCTAATGACCGGTCCTTCGTATGAGACCGTATAAACCAAGGTCCTGTGTCGCAATTGATGTTGGAAGGAAAATTTAATTGCTTTGAAGGCCGAGTATAGATTTGATTTGCGGTTTCTTATGGGAAGTGGTGGCGTCCCAAGATGAGTAAATATTCTCGTAAGAATATTAAAGAAACAACAAATAAAACTATTTTGACCCAATATCCGGTTCTTTCACCAGCCCGTATGGGCAACGACTTAACCAGACCTAAAGCAACTCTACACTGGGATGTTGGATATAAATATAATGAACTACAAGCGGTATATTGCATACCCCCCCAACCCCCAACCCCCCAAAAAAGTGATAATCTGAAAATTTCTTGTGATGTGCTGAATTATATCAATTGTTTGAGTAATATCAATTGACAAAATATTTTTTAGTTCCAAAGTAGGTTATTGACAATTTTTTTTTACGACGGAACGAACTAGACGAATTTTATATAATTTTTCAGAAAGAGGAAACACTGGACAAAATTTGCTCAATTTTTGCTATAAATTTTATAAAACGCAGGCCTGATCAAGAACAATATTTATATATTTCATTGTTATTATTTTTCTACACATTATTTCTAAATACTAAGCTTGAGCAGACCTGCGCTCGGTGACTTTAACTTAAAATATTGGGATAATATATACCTATTTGTATAGTAACCATGAAAATTTTAAATTAACGTAATTTTCCTGACGTCATTTCAAACATATGACGTCATTCCTTATGAAAATATTCAGTACTTTGAAGTCTGCAGATATCCCCCTGAACATAAATAGAACATAATTATATTGTTTCTCTGAAAAAGTTCGATTTGATGGGCAAATATTTCTCATAATCAATTATTTACATTTGCAAATATTTTTCTTAGATGAAACTATAAAACAGAAAGTATGATCAATTAAGAAATAAACAATGCTAAAATATTCTCTGAAAAATGAACTTAGTTGGTCGTGTGATCAAATCTAATGAAGCCCGAAGGGCTTCTCAGTAGATTTGATCAAGCATTACTGAAAGAAGTCGGTTCACTTTATGCATAAAATGGCCCTGTAGATATACCAATTTATTGATCAACACTTGATTTTCTATTTGAAGTACTAAATTAAAATAGAGACTTGGTGCTTTCATATCCTATTAAAATGTTTTTTTTTCTAAAAGTCCAGGTCTAGGAGAACTGGCTTTATGAAATTGCAATGTTCTTGAATTTTTAGGTAAACAGGCATAATTGAGTACTTTCAGTGAAGAAAAATAATATGAGCGCACTCTCTGATCTAAAAAATAAAACATGTCCATTAATCCTTAGAAAAAGTTCTATCATTTAGCAGTTGCATATTTTAGATCAGAGGTTGCGCTCTATGTTAAATATCAAAATATAGCTTTAAAAATTGGCCGTTTTTGTAGACTTTTTCAGAATATGAGGAAATTGACGCATTTTGTGACGTCATAATGCATTGACTAGCAAGAAAATGACGTCATTTTTATTAGATATGCAATCACCAAAGATCTCAGTGATATCTAATGCATTGTTAACTAAAACTATGCTATTTCAGTTTTTCAGAAGTTCACAGGGCCAAATAAGGCAAAAGTGAACCTTGTTCTTTATTTCCCAGTGAACTTTTTAACATTTTTGTTTTTTTTTACTTATATTTACTTTCGAGACATTAGATACCCAGTAATACTGCATTTATGACATGGATGGGCCGCCTTGTTATGTTGTGACGAGTAATACTGTAAACCAATTTTTATTCGCGTGCGAGAAATATCCGCGAGTTCCGCGACCTCCTTGAACTCGCGAATATTAATCGCCGCGAACCATTCATTTTGCTAAGGATTTGTAGAGAATGTTTCCTCGGTCGGGGAAATTAATTGTCGCGGATTGGTTTTAAACTGACAAATCGCAAATAAAAGATGACACGAATAATACTTGGTTTACAGGAACCTAGGGTATTGTTTGGTCTTGAAAGTTAACATCGCTCCAACATTTGAATGTTTACATTGAATGTTTAGCAGTCCATTTCAGGAAATCTCTTTTAATAGTGAAAGAAAAATGATTGTTGCTGAGAATAATCTTACTGTTTCATGAGTTCTTAATATATTTGAAGTCAAAAGCGGTGGTATCGCCTGTTTTAGTTTACATAACTCCAAAAGAATTTCGGGTTAAAAAAGTATGTGCCGTTTTAGGCTAATCATAGTATTTAAAACATTATTATGCACAGCAAGAGAAGATTAATTGTACATCTTTTTTAATTAAAAAATATCAATATTTTAATCATTTTATCTTTTTCATCGTTATAAACTTTAAAAATATTTCAAAACAATTTGCACGTTACAGAAATATGTATACAGAATATCTCGCTTTGTTATTCGGTCACGCTATGACCTCTTACCCCCAAATAATTTTGATGCAGATATAAACAAAATTTCTCTTTAATTGATCAAAGAGATATTTGCAAATGTAAAAATTTCTTTATGAACTTACTATAGTATTTGGGGGGTCATAGGTCATAGCGCGACCGAATCACTCAGATCTTGTTTACATATATTTTTTCTGTAAGGTTTCGGAAATATTGAGTTAAAAACGCTAAACGAAATAAAATAACTGACACATACATGTATTAGGTATTTTTCATTCAAAAAATGGTCAACAGATTTTCCTTTGGTGTGAAGAATGTTTTTAATACTACATTTATAAATAGCTAAAATTGCACCAACCTTTTTAAAACCTAAATTTCTTTGAAATTATGTTAACTAAAAATTTGACTTCAAATATTCAGAACCCATAAAATAGGAAGATTATTCTCAGTAGGGATCATTGATCTTACTTTATAAACAAGGAAAATATGAACTGGACTGCTGAACGACATTGTAGTAAATACTGAAATTTTTGAGCGGGACGAACTTTCAAGACTAATGAACTTCTTGGTAATTGCGCATCACAACATAACAATACGGCGGCCAATTTGTGTAATAAATGCAAATATTTACATTTGCAAATGTTTTCCTTTATATAACACTACCAAAAGGAATGTGTATCTATAACTGTATAAATACAGGTACGGGGTCAAGAGGTCATAGATGTGCGTATGGATAATCGTTTGACGTAATTTCTCAGTGACGTCATAAAGGGTCGACGCGCGTTCAGTGGATTACATACTTGCCGTTGAGTTTGAAAAATAACGCATTTCACACGCTTAAAGTCACAATCAGGTAAATATAAAGTATGAATAAGTCACAAATGTAAATATAAGTAATAAGGTATCATTTTAAAACATCTATCGGGCTATAAATACGGATACGGATTGGTACGAGATTAAATTCATCATAAAGCCCTTCGGGCTTTATGGAATTTAATCTCGTGACCAACCCGTATTTATATCCCGATAGATGTTTAAAAATGATACCTTATTTCTTAATTAAATTGGCATTTATTCGTCTCAAATGTAGAAATGAGTGATAAAACGAAACTGTTAAAAAAAGAAAGACTTTACTGGTAAATGAACTTAAATGGTACGTGATCAAATCAACTGAGAAGTCCTTCGGGATTTACAGGATTTGAATATATGACCAAATAAGTTCATTTCCAAGAGAATTTTTAGCATTGTTTTTTATTTCTTAAATTATAGACTATTATTACATTTAATTTTCTTACATTTATTCCTGTTTTTCTTAACTAATTAAAATTAACAAACTTAAAGTATTTTATCAAATACATTAAGTTGATAGCCTATCTTTACTAAGGTGTGGCAAAACGTTCCATTCATATTATGAGGTTTTTTTATATAATTTCTTGGCAATGCTGGTTGTACAGAAATGTCTATAATTATTATCCTTGTGAATTCTAAACTGTTTTCAAAATGGTTTAAAGTGTAACAAACATTATGATATTTGCATTTAAAGTGATACACAATACATTTTATTTATAATTACATGTATTACAATTTTTTTCCACCAGCAAAATGTTTTTTTTTTAATACAAAATCAGGAATTCCCTAGGTTAGTATTGTTGACGAATTACACCCTTCGCTTAAATATAGGTTTGATGATCATTCGTTGAGTCTACAGAAAAGCAACAAATGTAACAATCACAGGATTTCTTTTTATCATTTCTTTTTTTGTTTCACATTGGTTTCGTTGTGTTCCGTTGAGTTTTTTTTTAATTATCTTTCTGCTATCAGTGCAAGTTTTTCAAAATTTTCAAGAGCTTCAGAATACAATAAACCAAAACGACTTTCTTTGTAAGAGTCAAGCAGTTTGCAAAGTGTATTTTCACAATTCCTGCTTTGTCCCATCTCCAGATAACAAAGAAACATCAAAAATAAAGCGTATGATTTGTCATACATTACGAAGTCAGTCATCGGACAAGCACGGACATCACTCTTAAGATCTTCGGGATAAAAACAGCTATGTCTAGGTAAGGACATAAACCATGAGCAGTATTTTTCTATTAGATGCGTAAAATTACATCCAGGTTTGCCAATATCTGACAATAATAAACTATTATAAATAAAACCCAAAGTTGGGCTATCTGTTAATTTGGTGAGAACATGGCAGAGCACTTCTATTGCAGAGTTATATTTTCCCTGGCAATACCACAGTGTCGCTAAGTATAGTCCTCCAGATGCCAGAAAATTCCGTTCTAAGATGAAGGCTGTGATGAAGGCAGAATGATTTTAGCCACTGGATACCTTTCACATCGCCTTTTGTGGGACCTTTTGGAACAACATGCATCAAGGTAACACGTTTCTCTAACAGACGTGACTTTAAATTATTCCAAAATTTTGTTGAAAAATTCCTCAAAATCTTATTTGAAGAAATTGGGTGTATAGGAAAGCAATAACAAACATCGTATTCCTTTTGTATGTATGATGTAATACATGGTCCGTGACTTGTGATATCGGTGCATTTATTGAAGCTGTATTTATGACACATTTCCAAAAACCTAATCCTGGAAAAACAATCATCATCAGACACTTTGTCACACTTTTTTGGATAATGCGCAAGTTTACAGAAGCTTGGTTTGCAACCAATGTCACTTGCAATGAATGTAATATATCTAGAGTATGTCAGCCCTTCTAATTCCAAGACAACAGTTCCTTTTGTGGAGGACCACATTATATCAAGATCACTCCATTGAAATTTAAATCCTTCAGCGGAACTTCCAGAAATAAATTCATCACTTATCTGACTAACATTCTTCACCTCTACATAGACTCTGCTTATTTCTCTTCGCAATTTAACATCTTCCTCTGTGCCTATAGCAAAATCTAAGTATCTCCAAAGTTCCCTGGTTCAGAATTCCATCATTTGTTTAGTAGGTGTCGTTCCTTTTACATGAAATATAGCAAAACATGTTCAGACATTTGATCGTACACTCTTTTCTTTGCAAAACATTTTTAAAATGATTTTTTTATTATGTTTAATTTTACTTAAGTATGGAACACCATATTAACATATATTCAAATATTTGTACCTATCTTCAATTCAATTTTACCTATCTTCAATTCAATTGTACCTATCTTCAAATAAATTGTACCTATCTTCAAATGAATTAGAGAAAGGTACAATTCAATTATACATATCTTTAATACAAATGCAATGAATTGAAGATACATGTAGGTATACAGATTTAAAGATAGGTACAATTGAATTTAATCTATCTTTAATTAATAAGATATTTGTCTGATAATTACTCCCTTGATCATACGTCATTTCCGGTACGCCAGAGCTGGTGCAAAAGTTTATCGGAATCTTCATCTGGCTGCCATACAAGATATACATACATGATATACATGTGTATTTTAATAAGTACTGGTATATGATGCTTTTTGTACATTTTGAATTTAACTGTATTTCTTCTTTATCCTCGTTATCGCCACTCTGTAGGCTCTGTTCGTTTTCCTTCATGTTCAATATTATCTCCAAGGCAGCGTTCATTTTTTTTATAACACAAAACGAATTGCACCTTGGTATAATTAAATTGTACCTATCTATTTTTAGATATGTACTAGTTGAACCTATCTTCAAATCAATTGTACCCATCATAAAATTAATTATACCTATTTTCAAATGAATTATAGATAGGTATAATTCAATTGAACCAATTTTCAATTGAATTAAAGATAGATGTAACTCTCTTAAAGATAGGTTTAATTCATATGTACCTAGGTATAATTATTTAGAGATAGGTATAATTATTTACGCCTATCTTCAAATCAATTGAACCTATCATGAATTCAACTGTACATATCTTTAATTCAATTGTACCTATCTTCAATACGTATGAAGATAGGTGCAAATATTTGAGTATATGTTAATGTACTTGCGTCGTTATCTGACATCATACAAGCAAAATGCATCAGAACACAGGAGTCTGAGGTTTTTATCGTAACTTTCGATTTTGTGGTTTAGAATCGAGGATGAGCTGTCAAGGTGTAAAAAGTGCCATGCACGGCCCATGTTGTCAAGCAGTCAGATTTTTTTAACTTGAATAAATAGCACAAACAAATTAGTCACAAAAGTCTTGGTCAAACCAAGACCTATTTGTTCATCCCCCAACCAAAAAAAATTACGTTAAAGTAATCCTGGTGTTTTTTTTAAGTCGAGGGTGGAGTATTGGTGTGGGGGGGGGTACGATTTAAACTTCAGACTCCTGTGATCAGAATTATTTTCATATGTGACTGGTTTATATATTCACATATGTCAACATGCAAGATAATTGTGTAGACATGCAAATTATTTATGTCAACATGCAAGATTATTATGCCAATATGCAAGAAAATAACCAATTTATCAAAATGAGAGATATTTGAGTTGGTTTTATCTCCTTAATTATCTTGCATGCTGACCTTAATATATTTACGGGTATGTCTTCAAATGCTAGGCAAGCTCACTGCAGCTTTTTTTCTTGGTTGTATAAATCAAATAATACATTTCATAGAGATCTTTAAATGACGGTATAATTGTAAACAATTTAACGCAAGATGGGGATTAGACCCACAAGCGTTGATTGTAAGTTACGTAAATTATGATAATGTCTGATCCCCGAAAAAAGAGGAGAAAAAAGTACCTATAACACACGTCAAACAAAACATCACAAGAAAAGGTAAGCATAAAGCTGGCACAAAGTAGGCCGTACATATGACGCCTAAATCATCATTTCAGATTTTATTCAGATGACGTCAAGATGATAAAACGATAAATGTCTGTTGTGGTTCTCAAATCTTTAAACATGATAGAAAAAAGGCAGTGCGGCAGAAGAGCCACGAGAAAAACTAAATAGTAACACGAGTAGTATTCGGATATAAACGGTAGACTAAACCATTTCATATGGACAAAAACCGAAAAAACACATAACAGTTTACAAATATATATTCATATAAGCCGTGTAACGGCACAGTACATATAAAACAAGATCAGTAAGCATTACAAGCAAAGGTTAACAAACAGATGACACTTTAGAACAAAAAGGCGGGTATCAGACTGTAACTAAGTTAGGGACCAGGCAAAATTTATCACAATGATGGGACCAGTACAAAACAAAATCTCATTTTAAAAAAGTATGTGTCACATGGCCTTTTATTTGAAAAAAAACATCCGTCCCATGCCTTAAGACTAAAAAAAATGTTACTGTCCCATGGTAACATCTTAGTGTTGGTGAAATAATTGTTACAAAACTAAGAGTCTTTCAGATTACAGATATATCGATATTTTTTTTGTTCGTTTATTTCTATACTTTGTAATTAGTATTCATTAATTGAACAGTCAGGCGATCACTGCCCTGCGGGTCCTGACATGCATTGCTACTTGATTCTTTGTGCTCATAGGGGGACTATGCCCTTTCCTTGATGTTAACTTTGCAATAGACAACAACTGTATGGTTTTCTTTAAATTTATTTAAGACTTGGAAAAGCATGTACAATTTTTTGTAGTTCATAACTGTGATGGACAAAGAGGGAGAGTTGGCGTTAAATGGCCGCATTGCATAAATGTACAATAAGAATTAGGGTCCAGGAAGGACAGCTGGCATACCGACTAAAGAGTACCGGGCAAAACCAGTGGCCCTGTGTTGGTCACAGGTGCCTGGGATCCCAAATTTATGTACTAGACATTTGGGCCCGGGAGAGTTGCGAGCACATCTGTATACCCTGCTTCCGGTGATTGCTACTGGTCATCAGTACTTTAACACCCAAGTACTCCAGTACTAAGCCTCCCCTCCTGTTACAAGAGGTGGAGGGGGCCCCAGGCCTGCAGACTTGGCTACGACCCCAATCGAAAAACTTGTCACTTGACTTTTTACTTTACTTTCATTAAACATTGCCATAGTTGGATACTTTGTAGACAACCTGTCTACCCAACAATGTGCCCACCAACTTAAATGCTGGCTGGGCAGGGAAACAACGAGCCAGATATGTTCAACAACCCTCCCACTTATCCCCCCGGACCCGCCCCCCTTTAATACAATGCGACAAAGATTTTATTAAAGGGTTGTATGTAATTTGGCTGTTAAATTACACTATGAGATAGACATGTTAATTACTGTCACTTTTAAGCTAGTTTAATCACAGTCTTAAGTCACTTTTTGAACTGGCTTGTGCTTGACATCAGATTGGCTGCCATTCCTCAACCTCAATTCCTGGGAGCTGGATTCCGTTGGTCGTATTTGTTGCTGGATATCTGAAAAATGCAAAAAATCTGACAGCAGATTACTGCAATTTGGTGTTATTTTCATTAGCCAATGGTTGCATTGTCTAATGATGGATAATTCTGTTCATTGTTGGTGGGTTTATGGGATTGTGTAATGGAACATGCTTATTTAATACTGTGAAAGAACCAATCTTTGAGAGGTTTAATTTCTGCTGTTTTCCGGGCTTTGAGAGACCCATCAACCCATGTCCACCACCAGTTTTTTCCCAAACCACGAGAACCCAAACACACTCCAGGATGTGATTTCACAAAAGTATTAAATTAAATCTATCAGAAGGGGCTGGGTGGGTGGGTAATAATTTGTTATGTTGATCTAGTTTGCCTCGCTTTGTAGCTGAATGGCGGAAGAGGAAGTGATACTAACTTATTAACTCGTACCAAGACGGCTTTTGAATTTTAGCCAATTCGTTCAATTAACAGTTCTAACATATCATAATGTGCTTCCGTCAATTAAATGAGATTAATTTGGTATAAGGGCAAATTAATCTGCCTTAATTGAACAGTCAGGCGATCACTGCCCTGCGGGTCCTGACATGCATTGCTACTTGATTCTTTGTGCTCATAGGGGGACTATGCCCTTTCCTTGATGTTAACTTTGCAATAGACAACAACTGTATGGTTTTCTTTAAATTTATTTAAGACTTGGAAAAGCATGTACAATTTTTTGTAGTTCATAACTGTGATGGACAAAGAGGGAGAGTTGGCGTTAAATGGCCGCATTGCATAAATGTACAATAAGAATTAGGGTCCAGGAAGGACAGCTGGCATACCGACTAAAGAGTACCGGGCAAAACCAGTGGCCCTGTGTTGGTCACAGGTGCCTGGGATCCCAAATTTATGTACTAGACATTTGGGCCCGGGAGAGTTGCGAGCACATCTGTATACCCTGCTTCCGGTGATTGCTACTGGTCATCAGTACTTTAACACCCAAGTACTCCAGTACTAAGCCTCCCCTCCTGTTACAAGAGGTGGAGGGGGCCCCAGGCCTGCAGACTTGGCTACGACCCCAATCGAAAAACTTGTCACTTGACTTTTTACTTTACTTTCATTAAACATTGCCATAGTTGGATACTTTGTAGACAACCTGTCTACCCAACAATGTGCCCACCAACTTAAATGCTGGCTGGGCAGGGAAACAACGAGCCAGATATGTTCAACAACCCTCCCACTTATCCCCCCGGACCCGCCACAGACATCGATATGATGTTCCTCCATTACTTTACATTAGGGGATACTTTCCCCTTCCCCTGAACCACAATCCACTTATTAACTTATTCAGACAGGTAGGTTCTGTCCAATTTCCCCAAGTCTGTATTGGTGACGAATATGTTTTCGTGAGAAATAACCCCCCCCCCTCCCGGTTCTGTGACACGATTTTGATATATTCATTTTGAATTCTTTGCGTTTCTTGTCTATCTTATATATACATATATATATATACTACCACTGTTCAATTGGGCTATTCCTGCATTTGATTGAGGGGTGCGATCTGCCACATGAATTGCACGAGTGGATAAACCTGCAATTTGGGTAAAATTTACATGTCTTGCCTGAATTAAAATCATAACAGTAACGATTTGTTGTTGAATTAACATTTTTCTTAGCTTCTGTAATGTTGAACTGTTCATCATGGGAGTAGAAATTTTGTGGGGGGGACGTGGGCTCTTCTTGGACCTGTGTGGTTTAGTTGTTGGTAACATGGATCAACCAGAGTTCCGAGTTTATAATGCCCCAAGATGATTGTGGGTCAGAAACTTTGCGCAGCCTAAATTGTTCGTCATAGGTGGACCAACCATTCCCAGATCTATCAGCGGCCATTCTTATATCCCTCATATATTTCAAGAATTCTTGGGCTCGTGTTCTGTATTTTTCTAACATAATACTTGTGAAGATGAGGAAGGCCGATGTCCATTTGTCAATTGACAAAAAGTTGCGGGGTTTATGCTTAACAAGGCACATTGTGCCATTACGTATTTGTATTTGGCCTTGTGTGTCTAAGTGGTCTGAAATTTCCCGCGCCGATTTTAATAATGTTGATAGATCAATAAATTTTCCCTCCCAAATCTTTTGTTTAATTTTTTTAGGGGGACGTGGGCGCTGATAGGGTCTATACAGCTGGGGGTCTGAGCCGGTTGATAGTCTGAAATGCTAAATGGGGGCCCCTCTAATTCGTCATTGTTTGTATTGTACGATAAAGCATTTACTGTGGGGAGAATCAAGGTATTCGACTCACCCGACGTGTTGCTCAACGTATCCGACTCGATCCGATTTGCATCATGGGTGGAATCCGCCACCGTTGCTGTGGCTGTGTGCGTTGGTGTGGTGTTCTGGGGCAGGCTTCCCCTTGGACGGGCTGTAGTGTTTGAGGGGTCCTCCTCGTGGAAAGAACGATTGGCATGGTTAGGTCGTCTCCCTCGCCCTCTGCCTGGCGACACAAAGTTTCGATTACGCTCCTTCCTGGACCGTGTAGTGATCTTCGCTCGCACTGGAGGCATTGCTGGTCGGTTGGGTTGTGAAGATTGATACGATTACTTCTGATATTTTTTAAAATAATTTGTTATGTTGATCTAGTTTGCCTCGCTTTGTAGCTGAATGGCGGAAGAGGAAGTGATACTAACTTATTAACTCGTACCAAGACGGCTTTTGAATTTTAGCCAATTCGTTCAATTAACAGTTCTAACATATCATAATGTGCTTCCGTCAATTAAATGAGATTAATTTGGTATAAGGGCAAATTAATCTGCCTTAATTTGAAGAATTATTTTGCTATTTGAATCTTTCATTTGACTTTTGAAGATACGACCTTTTTCTGGAAAAAAAGAATATATATATTTTTAAATATAATGAATTTCTCTCTTGGGTTAAGCTGTTTAAAATAAATTCTATGTTTAACGTCATCCGCACGCGTATGTTAAGGAGAAATCCGTCTTTTCAAAATGCGATCAATATCTGAAAATTAGGTTTTATACTATTAACTTCTTAAAACACCTATATTGTCTTATTTATTTATGTGCCAACTTATGTTTCTAAGTGCCAATCTTATGTTACATGTGCTATTTCATGTGCCAAACAAAAACAAACAGACTTTAAAAAAAAAAAAACAACAAAAAAAAAAACAATTGAAACAATTCAGAATTTCGTATATCCGTTCCGGTTTGGTTCTACATTTAGCGACATAATTCTGCTTCCCGTACTGACAGAAAAATGGGCTTCAATATTGTCATTATTGAGTAAATGTTGTTGGTGTCTTATTGAAAGAAGACTAATTAATTAAACAGAATGAGATCATAAATGTAAGTAGAAAATAGATGATGTTATGAAAGAAGTTAATGCTAAACTCCAGTTTGTTGATTTTTTTTTTGTCAGTCTTCGAATCACAGACTCTCAGATCAGTTCGTGATTATTTTGCCTGAAATTTTCATCGAATTTTGGAGAATATCCAAACTTTACAAAGTGTGTCAAAAACCAAGATTTTATAATATACATTGAGATGCATCATTTAAATTTTAAAATTAACTTCATCTTAAAATATTTCTTTAAAAATTTAAAGGAACAGTAAGATAAATTTCTTCATAAATGTAGTATTCATATACAATTAGCTACAATTTTTGGGAAGGATAATACTAGTCATTTCCATTTGAGCAGAGAGAAGCTTACAGAAGATGGGGCCTTTCGAATGAAGGAGAGTAAGGAAAGTGATTGGGCTATTCCAAGAAGTGAAGAATCAAATTGTCATGTGTTTGGAATTCAAGGTAAGATAATCTAACAGCTACATGTACATGTATGGTCCAAATATTAGTAAAGCACTTTCAAAACTAAATGCTTGTAATCCAGTACTATAAGTAAAAATACAGCATAATTAAATTTCAAGATATTTCAATATAAGAATGTACTGTATTAAATATTGTCATCATAAATTTTAATTGTAGATATTGTACAACTATTCCCACAAGAAGAAGCATTTCCCTACAGCCTAGTGCAGGGTACCATGTGGCAATATAAATCCAAAGGACAAACAAGGCCAAGTTAAAAGCCACTTTCCTGCAAATTTAGTCTATATTGTTTGCTTACAAAAGGACTCAACCCATTTACATACTAAGGGAAAAACTCTGCTTAGAAATTAGACTTAGCTGTCATATCCAATACTCTTATTATTCAATTATAGTGTTTGTAATGTACTGAATAGGTTAATTTGAATAAATTCACAATTGTTTAAAAATTTTATTTTTTTCCTCCCTCCCTCGTAGGTTTTGAACTTTGGATGTGACGTTAAACATAGAATTAACTTTGAACAGCCTTCAGTAGTGTAACTCATTGAAAAAATGTTTGTGTCCCATGGTTATACTTAATGCTAAAAATGTTTTTGTCCCATGGTTTTCTGCAATGAAAAAACTAATTGTCCCAAGCCTGTTTGTACCGGTCCCATAATTGTGATAAATTTTGCCTGTTCCCTTATGTAAAATATGATTATGCCTGATTCAACAAAGAAGAGTACGGTACGTATAAAGAAGACAGATGGATATTTAAAAGAACAGTAAGATCGAAGAGGTTGTGTGGGTAATCAAATTAGATAAGCCTCGTGTAATTGGTGTCAACGTGCGGGAATCAAAATAAAAGTCACTCGCTAAGCTGACGAATTAACCTAGCTAATATCATCCGTGGTTAGACGTAATTAATTCATATTTTGACGTTTTTGATATACCGACGTTTTTCATACTAATTGTTAGTCAATTATTTACACACTGTACTGACGACGGATTCTTCCGTTATTTCCCGATCATGACAGGAAGCGCACGGTGAGTCTGACCGGTCGGAAGGGGATGCTCACTCCTCCAATACACCTGATCCCGCCTCAGATCTTTTACAGGGCTCTGTTTGTTCTGCTCCTATTTTGTATTGTTTATGGACTTTGATATTGTATACTGTTCGTTATCTCCATATCCTTCATTTGCAAAGGCGTGGATATTAGACCTTTACTATGAAGAAATTTGACAAGCAGTTCTAAAATTCTTATGGAATCCTCTAATACCCGCACTAAATTCATAAAAACAGTAGTAGCATTTTAAAATATAACTCGCCAATTGACATCAATAAACCGCATGTTGACATCAATAAACTACATGTTGATATAAATAAAGTACATATTGACAGCTGTATTTCTACAACTGATTTGGTGAACAAAATCCAAAATGAAACCATATTAAGCTTATCTTTTTAAAAAGATTTGTGAGCTAGCGCTGTAGCAAAATAAAATACAAGAGGAGATATCTGAACCATTTCTTTAATTTTCAGAATCGAATAACTATTAATAGGAAGGCACATTGGCACACTGGGGGGTTTAGGTTTGGGGGATGGAGAGTGTCACAGTTCAGAATGGTGAATCAAAAAGTAGGCTACAAGTCGACAATGGATCAACTTCTAACTGCTCTTTGAGCATTCTGTATTTTACTGTAATTTCAATTTTGAAGTGAAACACGGCATCTTCCAGCTAGCAAGCTTAGAAAACATATCCAAGGTTGCCTCGGTTTTCTGAGCTTGCTGGAAAGATCCAACAAGGTAGAAAAGAAAAACAAGGTATTCATTACAATTTAAGAAACAACAGACTTGGTTTGTATTACTCGAGTTACTGTTTCTTTTTGTTCATTTATGTGTAGGTTAGACCAAAAAAAACGAAACTTAAGATCATATGTATTTTCAGATGATAAATACTAAATTGAAATGTCTTTCCCACATACACTGAAAAGACTTTTTCCCCAAGCTTGGTGGAATTATTTCGAAAGGTGGTATAACTGGTGCATAAAAAAAAAAAAAAAAAAAAAAAAAAAAAAACGGCAACCTTAGATCCAGACATGTCTTAAACTTATAAAAACCCGACACTCTAAATGAAGCATTTTGTCAGTTGGTCATTTGTCAAAACTTTTATTAAGAGTGTTTTGGTAGTATTAATAGCACATGTCATTTCATATTAGTGAAACCCGCCTCATCAGGGGTTTACCTTATGCATAATTTGTTTGTAGCATCGTCCGTTGAACTAAAAAAAATCATTTTCAAATATACATCGGAGAATAAAGATAAGATTAGAACTGCAAGCTAGAGGTAATTCCAGATGAAAAGTTTCTGAACAATGTGCACCAGGAAATGATCACAGTAGTGACCTATATTTTCAGTTGGTGTGCCGCATTGAGAGAGAATTGGCCGACCAAGTGGAATTTTTCGGAGGCTGCATCGGCTCTGAGGGCCGAGTATAGATTTAATTTGCGGTCTCTACTGGAAAGGGGTGACGTCCCAAGATGAGTAAAACAGTCTCGAAAAGGACATTACACAAACAAGAAACGAACAAGCAAAACTATATTGACCAAATAGTGCGTTCTTTCAGCTGCCCGCATAGGCAAAGACTGAACCAAACTTGAATAAACTCTACAATGGGATGTTGGAGATATATATATATATATATATATATATATATATATATATATATATATATATATATATATATATATATATATATATATATATATATATATATATATATATTCTTACTTTGTGTTTTCTCTAAACTGATTTAAATAAACAAACTTTAAGTATATGTATTTCATCCAAAAAGTTATGGTGATGGTTTGTATTTACTTGAAGGTCTGGCGACACGTTCCTCGAATAATTGGAGTTTTTATTTATTTCTTGGGAACACTAGTAATACAGAAATATCTATGACTATTATCCATATGAATTCTTAACTGTTTTCAAAATGCTTTAAAGTGTACCAAACATTGAAATATATGTACATTTAAAGTGATATACAATGTATTTTATTTATATATAATAACACACATTACATTGGTTTCCACATGCATTTTTTTTTAATTTAACAACAGGTATTTGCTAAGTTATTGTTATTGATACTTGTTACATTATTCACTTAACTATAGCTTTAAAAATGATTATTCATTAAGTCTGCAGAAAAGCAACAATTGTAACAATCGCAGTATTTTTTATCATTTCTTTTTTGTTTTACATTGTTTCTTTGTGTTCTGTCTTGTTTTGTTTTTCAATTTTCTTTTGGCTATCGTTGCAAGTTTTTCAGAATTTTCTCGAGCATGAGAATACAACAAACAAAAACGTATATCTTTGTAAGAGTCATACAGTTTTCGAAGTGTATTTTTACAATTCCTGCTATGTCCCATCTCCAAATGACAAAGGAACATCAAAAATAATGCGTATGATTTGTCATACATTACGAAGTCATTCATCGGACAAGCATGAACATCACTTTTAAGATCTTCGGGATAACAACAGCTATTTCTAGGAAAGGATATATTCCATGAGCAATATTTTTCTAAAAGATGCGATATATTACACCTTGGTTTGTCAATATCACACAAGAGGAAACTATTATAAATAACAAACATGAGTATACTATCTGGTAATTTGTCGAGAACATGACAGAGCACTTCTATTGCAGAGTTATATTTTCCCTGGCAATACCACAGTGTGGCTAAAAATAGTCCTGCAGATGCCAGAAAATTCCGTTCCAAGATAAAGGCTGCCTCCGCAGACAGTAGGTACTGGGTAAAACCAGTCAAAACAAACTTTTCATAAAGAATGACCCCAGCTCTTTTCATAAAACTGATGAATAGATATTTCAGCGACGCAATTATTCGTTCGTCTTTCTCATTTTCTAAAAACTGAAATATTTTTACAATGGAAAGCATACATTTTTGAAAGGTTCCCTGGTACCCTTTCACATTCATCAATGCCATAGAAAACGTCATGAGGTCTCGTAATTTTTTTGGGTTTTGCTGAATCATACGAGCAGGATTATTAAGAGATGAAATTCTGGTTACACTTACAAGATAATATGGCTTTGATTTCATGACATCCAAAAGAATTTCTTCAATTTTGCTTTTTTTCGTTAAAGTTGTACCCTGGAGAAAAAGGTTGCATTCTGGGAAAAAATAATTAGGACAAACACCTTTACTAACAAATAAAATTAGGCGTGTAAAACAAATCCAAAAGCAGTAGAGAATATTTCTTGGAATCCAAAAATCGGAATGTATATCTTCCAAAACATGAAACAAAACTGTCTTTAAATGATATGAACTCAAAGTGTCATACATTTCACTATGTTCTTCAATTTTATCATGGATAACAATTTTCAATAAACCATAACAACAGAATTGAACGTGATTTAGTGAATGAATAATGTGTTGCTCAAGAGCACAGAATGATTTAAGCCACTGGATACCTTTAACATCGCCGTTTGTGGGACCTTTTGGAACAACATGCATCACGGTAACACTTTTTTCTAACAGACGTAACTTTAAATCATTCCAAAATGTTGTGGAAAAATTCCTCAAAATCTTATGTGAGGAAATTGGGTGTATAGGAAAGCAAAAGCAAACATCGTATTCCCTCGATATGTATGATGTAACACATGGTCCGTGACTTGTGCTATCGGTGCATTTATTGTAGCTGTATTTGTGACAATCTTCAAAAAACTTTATCCTAGAAACACACTCGGCATCACACACTTTGACAAACCTTTTCATTAAACTAACAAAAGGATAAGGCACAAGTTTACAGAAGCTTGGTTTGCAACCAATGTCACTTGCAATGAATTTAATATGTTTAAAGTTTGTCAATCCTTCTAATTCCATGACAACAGTTTCTTTTGTTAAGGACCACATTATATCAAGATCACTCCAATGAAATTTAAATCCTTCAGCGGCACTTCCAGAAATGAATTGATCACTTATCTGACTAACATTCATCACCTCCACATAGACTCCGTTTATTTCTCTTCGTAATTTAACATCTTCCTCTGTGCCTATTGCAAAATCCAAGTATTTCCAAAGTTCCCTGGTATAGAAATCCATCATTTGTTTAGTAGGAGTCGATCCTTTTACATGAAATATAGCAAAACATGTTCAGGCATTTGATCGTACACTCTTTCCTTTGTTTAACATTTCAAAGGGATTTTTAAATTGCGTTAAATTTCACAAAAGGGCGTAACATAAGGAATAATTTATAATTATTTTAAAAGACATTATGAAGATTCATATTCATTCTAAACTACAACCATGAACTTAATAAACAGTAAAGAGAAAATCGAAATTCGGTCAACTTATCGTTGAGGTAAATGAATGGATTGATAGATATTTACCGTGTTGTAAGCATTGCATTTGTAGCAAAATTTTCTCCTTTGAAAACTGCCTAAATTTCTGTTTCACTTCCTCCATTTTGTCAGGCTGTCACAAATTCTCGCATACTCTCAGGCAAGATCAATTATTCTATTTAATATCCTCCGGTTATAGAATTGCATCATATATATCGATTGCTTGCTTAGGGATATTTAATGGTTGTATAGTGGTATATTTCTGCCTTCAACATACAATTTAAAACATGATCGTGACGTAAACCTTTTGTTTGTGTTGTCCATTCTATAGCTTAGTGTTGAGCTTACTCCCCTAACAATCAATTAAGTCACCTGTATGTGTCCATTCTTTTTGGAAAACTGTCCATTCTTTTTAAGAATGGACAGTTTTTAAAAAAAGAATGGACAGTTAAAACAAACAGAATGGAGAGTTACAGGTAAACCTTTGCATGTGTACAAGAAGGAAACAAAAACAAATTAATACATTAAATACGATTTAATGTACAGTTGAATAACAAAAAGAACTTGGAGATATAGGTTAATCCAGAACACAGTGTCTGCATCGGATCTGTTCGATTTTACACATTTAAGCCCATGAATAATACACATTATTTCAATTCACAAAACTTGAATTTAAATGACACAATTTCACATTTGAATAAGATTTTGGAAGCATCATTTCCTCGAGAAGAATCCATTTTAAGCTTAAAGTAGACTTATATTAAATCCATCATCCAGAAAACTCGTTATTTGCAACACGAAAACGACACTGCTGCAGTGAATATTTCGGTAGAAAATAATATAAATTAAAACATTTCCAGATTTGATTTGATATACATTTTCAGGTCGAAGTTTCGCTCATGGCTATCCAACACTCGCAACACAATTTGCATTTCACCATTATACACTGCTGCAATTAATATATCCTCAAAAACTGAATTCAAAAAAAAAATCTGGTTTGAATTCGAAATATCTGTATTTGTCGTCGAACTTTTGAGGGGATCAAATTTTGGATAATATTTTCTTTAACGCTTACTATTCTCTGTTTCCATGTCAAACTATCACTGGTTGTATGCATCTTTTGGTTTCAATTCGATTTCGATGCTTTAAAATGCTTGTAATGCGGTAATTCGCGCCTTTTTAAGCGGTTAGCTAGCTAACCGCTTTATGGCATGGGCTCCAAAAAACCGGAAACTTCCATAAGGCACTACCTATCGACTTCGCTTTATCGCACGTTACCTTATCCTTCTGCAATCAAAACCGGAAACTTCCACAAAGCGCTACTTATCGACAACGGTAACTTCAGCAAAGCGCTTCCTATGATTTGTATACTGTTGGCGTAATACACCCCCTGGTGAGAGATTGACAATATGCTGTGTATGAAGAGTGGCTATTATAACGACTATATCGAATTCTTATTAGTATTTACCAAAGCATTGACAATACTTAGAACACTTACTTCAAAGAACTGAGAATTAGGTCCTTATTACATGTACATCGTGCGATCGCGATTTATAGCAAATGTTAGTTTATTTTTGAAAGTTGAACGATACGGTTTATTAAACAGCAGGTTGAAGGTTATTACAGACTGCAAAATCATCAGCAAATCTCTCGATCGAGTTTGATTTTCCTTGCCAAAGTATTAAGAAACAGCATTTATTAAGTTAAGTAATACCTGAAAAACGCTTTTATAAAAACACCGAATGCATCTGTAAGTTTTACACTTTTTGTAACGTTTTTATGGAAACAATAGGATTACCTCCACAATGAAACGTTTGTTTTTCTTCTCTTTTCTTCTCTGTCTAATAAACAGATTATAAAAGCTCTGCTCCCTGGGGTAAATTCTCTACTCCTTCTTTGATAATTTATTACAAACGATCATAAGGGATCACTTACTTTTAGTTTTGAAAAAAAAATAATGGGGCACTTAAAGTACATGTAGTAAAATTAATTTTGAAAAAAAATGGAGAAATATATATAAATTTTAATCAGCATTGTCATCCTCTTCTAAAAATCAACCGATATTATTTTCACAGAAGAATAAGGTATGAAAAATTTTGGCAATTAGCAAAAATTTAAAATATATACTTAATATTTATAAGTTTTGAAAATTTGATCAATTCCTAGGGAACGTATTATTTGCTGTGAAAATACTTTTAAAATTTGAATTTGTCTAATTTGTCGATTATTGTTTTTAGCGTTTGAGAAGAATTAAATTAAGATACAGGTGGTTAGAGGCACATTGAAAAGAAATCAGTGTATATTGTTTCACCGACATATTGAAGAAAGTGACACTGGTAACTTCTTAAGTTACACTGATTTTTAGTGTACATTTGAATTTTTAAATACTAGTATTGATTGATTAGACAACTTTCCTTTTCAAGTTTTATTTGAGAACAATATTGCATGAAGAGTATATGGCAAATACACATTATATGTACTTATCTAGACATATTGTGCAAGACTTCTTTTAAATGATTCTCATATACCATTTACTTTATTCGAACATTTACTTGTTTGAAAAGTCAATAAAGTACATTTCATAAAGCTTGATAATCTTGTTTACTCGCCAGTCTTCCCGTAGAAGTAGTAGTTTATAATATTACTAAACGGAAGTATTCAGTATCTGTATCAAAATACAGAATGATCAATGATCGATTTAAGAAGAAAAGCTGACTCCTGAAAGTTCAGGAGGTGGGATCCGTTGCCTAGAAGAAGTAAGCATCCCTCGTTGACAGGTTAATTATATAGCCGCGATGAGCTACACAACTGAAGCTCTCTGATATCAATTCATTTACAAAGTCTCTGCTCAGCCATCCTTTTTTCTCTGACTAGCCAGCTGTAGATCTACACTATCCCAATTCCAGTAATCTAAAGAATTTAACTTGTCATTTTTTTAGTTGTTTGCTATAGTAGGCTTTACAATTACCTAATTTCAGATTCAATAGAGCATAAAAGACAATTAAATTTTAAACATCAACATAATTGTTTTCATCCAGAGAACAATTGGATGCCATCAAGAAAGAACTTTTAAAAATGCACTTCCTGTCTTTCAAACTGAAGAAATCTCATGTTTAAATTTTGAAACATGCATTTCAATCTAATTAAAATTTGTTTAAATGTTCCAAATCCGCTACCGCTTTTGAAACATCTAACATCCCATTCGGGGTCACATCAGAGCGACCTTTCGATTATGAATACATGTACAAGTAAACACAAACACTTTGGCCATGTAGATTCAAGCCTCGGTAAACAATTCTCAAATTAATTCCACGGCTACATATCATCACTATTGATACTGTCTTACGTTGAATTAAAGTAATTTTGGAATAAATTTCATGTATATTCTGCAGTCTGGCATCTGAACGTGAATAATGCAAACGAAAGAGCACAAACTATACAAGATACCCCACACGCCATACATAACACAGCTTTTGCAATGCATATTTTTTTTACTACAAAACTCCTCGGGTGTTTTGGTTCGGTGGTGAAAACAAGAAACCCATCTGAACTATAAGCCAGGATTTCGGAGGAACCATTTTCTTTGGCTAATCGAAGATTCACTCTTACATGACCCAAAATAGGATGTTGTTAGATGTTTGAGAAGCAGTAGCGGATTCGGAACATCTAATTTTAATTAGATTGCATCCATCTGTGACATCAGTTTGGAATGTTATTGGTTTTACTATTAAGTTAAGTATTACAAAAACAGAATGTCTGGGTTTTTTTCTCTGATGACATTGGACAAAGATATGCATACTTAAATATCATCATTTTATGCACTTTTTCGGAACATATTAGATGAAAGCATGCTAACCGCTTTTCAGTACTTTCAGTACTTTGATTTCTCTAATGGGTTATCAATGGGTTATCATACTCTGGTTTGTAGAAATAAATTGAGTCAGATTTTAGACCTCATATATGGATAACTTGTATTTTGACTGAAACTTTGGAGTTTTTATTTTCTATTTCCGACAAAAACAGCTGTCAGTAGGGTTCTGTATGAAAATGGTCGTGATTATCATTGCATCGGAAAGTGTCCGATGCATGGTTAATTTGTGTCCATGTACAGAGAAATGAACATACTAGTAAGAACCAGCTCTAAAAAGAATTATACAAACATTGAAGAGAAATTTATTTAAAATTTATGTAAAATTGCCAATCTTTGACAACATTCACCAAAGTCTGACTCGTTCCGTTGAAGTCAAATTTAAAGAACAATAACTCTAAAAATTGCAAAATCATAAATTTCTGGTTATTCCCCTTTGATGATGTAAAATATGATGTATCTTCATGGGTATTTTCAGGGTATTTTATCGCAACATGATAATTACAATCGGTATCATTAAAAAATTTAAATCCTCATATTTAAGACAGAAACAAATAAATACACGGAACTCGTAAGTTGAAAGAGAACTTATTACCTAAAGTTGTTCGAAGCAAGGTATGTGTCCGATGCATGGTGAATTCAACCTAATTTAATTTTACTTGTAGCATGTCATTTGATTGGATAAAAGATTTTATCCATTTTGTATAACATAACTTGCCTACGTCACAATGAGTAACGTCAAAAAACGTATGACTCTGCTTGACGTTACTTTTAAAAATTTAATCAATGTGAAGCTTTTTCTGGGGAAAAACTGTCTCATTGTCTGCACTGAAATTAAATTATATGGAATGAAGCTTATTTCAACTTATATTATACGATATAACAAAACTTGGGACAGTTTACGCTTTTTTAAAAACCGCTTCGCGGTTTATAAAGCGTAAACTGCACCAAGTTATGTTTCATGTATATCGTATAATATAAGTTGAAATAAGCTTCATTCCTTAAATGAAGTTCACATACTTTAAAGTATTGCATCAGTAGATGTGCGATTTTCTGAACCAGATATGCCTCCTTTGTATAATCTAAACTACAATAAAAGATATATTCTGTACTTCCTCAGTAATGCACCATGCCAATTTTGCTTTGCTATATGTCTGCCAACTTAATCTTCTTCCAGTGTTAGATAAAATCCCACGTCTTCTGCTGTTTGAAAAAAAAATAAATGTAGATTGGATTCGGCATGTCTCTGGTCTGTGTTTACATTGATCCATGGTAACAATAAAAAAGTTAAGGCTCTACGAAGGGAAATACATTTAAAATTTTATTATCTTATTAGTACATATTTAAAACAATCCGATTAAAAAAAAATCTTTGAATTGCAGTTGACGATGTCTAAAAAAACCCTTAACGTGAAAACCATGTGTGGTAGCATCGGTCATTTATCAATTATTTCCATAACATTATTTATTTAACTTTAGGTTTACTTACTTCTTTGCGTAATTTCTTTATCTTCGTATTCGATTTGTTTATTCATGAAACCGGAAGTGAGTGATCTTTTATTTCCAAACGTATTTTATTTCGAGACTTTTCATTTGCTACTTCTAAATTTATTTTCAAATCACATAAGGGCTAACTTTTGCTTTTATTCTATTATTAGAGAAAACCACACATATATAAATTTTAAAACTTAAATGGCGATTAATGGCCATGGCAGCACTACAATTTTCAGGAAATTACATTTAGTTACTGGTTACAATCGTAACCAAGGTTACCGACCCAAATACATTGGGCGATTTTGGCAACCCAAATGGCAAATGGCAAATACATGTAAATGAAAATCATCATAAATTGGGCAAATACATTGGGCGACTTGACAACCCAAATGGCAAATGGCAAATATATGTAAATGAAAATCATCATGAAATAGGCAAATGTAGAAATGAATATGAAATAGGCAAATATACAAATGAAGCTGTTAAGCAACCTACTGGCAAATAATACATTGCAAATGTTTCATCCAGTCTGACACAAATAAGCAAATTGAAATTTCACACATATTGAAAATAATTATGCACAGTTGTAGCGAGCCCTGGGAACAGATGCTCACTAAATATAACCCTATTTAAGTTCAGCTAAAGATTGCATAGTCTTATTCCATCCGTTATACATACAAATCGGGAATCATACGAAAATCAGTCACATGTAAGACAATAGTGATCACTGGGGCAAGATACTCACTACACATATAAATCACTATTCAAGTCCACCAACAGATTGTGGAACGCATTTAGAGAATTGTAACTTCATTGGTGTGGGTACAGTAATGGTTGGTTACATCAACAGCCATCGGAGGTTACAGCCATGCTGTGCGCCATGACGAAGTTAGGTGTTGAGCTAAGACAAGTACAAGGCTGAAAATAGAAAAATCAAGCAGCAGAAAATTGACACCAAACAGACAATTTATTTTATATATTCATACATTACATACAGGGTGTTGGTGGGTGGGAATTTTTTAACACAATGTCAAATAAATAAACAAATTTTTATCTTGAGATGCAGCATATGTCTGCTCCCCTTCATTCTCTAACGGAAAAAGGAAGTCCCAAGGATTCGACTAAAATACCAAAAGTTGAAAGAACGGGGAAATACTAATGACCCGATAACCCTGTTTGGGCCTCTCTAATAACGCGATTTAAATTTAAGCAATTAAATCGAATTATTAGATAAAACAACACATATATAAATTTCTTAAAGTTTAATGGCGAATAATGGCCATGGCAGCACTACAAATTACATTTAGTTACTGGTTACAATCATAACCAAGGTTACCGACCCAAATACATTGGGCGATTTTGGCAACCAAAATGGCAAATGGCAAATACATGTAAATGAAAATCATCATGAAAAGGGCAAATACATTGGGCGATTTGACAACCCAAATGGCAAATGGCAAATATATGTAGATGAAAATCATCATGAAATAGGCAAATATAGATATGAATATGAAATAGGCAAATATACAAATGAAGCTGTTAAGCAACCTACTGGCAAACAATACATTGCAAATGTTTCATCCAGTCTGACACAAATCAGCAAATTAAAATTTCACACATATTGAAAATAATTATGCACAGTTGTAGCGAGCCCTGGGAGCAGATGCTCACTAAATATTACCCTATTTAAGTTCAGCTAAAGATTGCGCCAATGGACACTATGTGTCCACCGCCACAATGGAGGTAGCTGAACGCTTATGATTAACCCCCACCCCCCACCCCACCGCCTCTTTTTACAGAAGGGCAGGGCAAATAAATTAACATTGCATACCAAGACAAATGAGTATAAAACAATCACATTAGTTACATCTATTGTGTGTCTATTTTAGTTTGCCTTACATTATTTAGTCAGTGAAATGGAGTGCCATGGCCATTAAAGCCCACCCTTGACATTATAAAATTACGCAATGCTTTCCTCAAAGTTTAAACAAAAATCTCATTGCCTCGCTCTGACAGGTGCACCCCATCCTCTTAAAGTAGAGTATGATCAACCAAAGTGAACTCTGGGCAACAAATATATCCCCCTTGATGTGCCAGAAGTTTCATTGCAACAAAGCTATGAACTCGAAGCCCGACTTTATTAAGAGCATGTTTGTCCCTAGCTTTATGCCAGATCAATCTAGGTAATATCTGAGACCAAATAATTTTCAATAATTGGTGTTTGGTAACAGAACTAAAATTGAATCAAAAGAATTATTTATGCTATAATGCAATGCACAATATGGAATTTGACCAGTGTCGTTGCCATCGCAATGTAGAACCAGATTATAATTGTGGGGTATCTCCATACCATAACATTAATTTGATTTTTGGGAAGAGATGTCAACATCTCATGCCGCCTTTTCCCTGCCTCCAGATATCAGCTTTAAATGTGGATAACCCAAATTGGACCCCCCCCCCCCGTTTTGTCTAGCATAACCAAAATCATGCCATATTATTGCCGATCCAAAAATATATATTCTTACACCCTCTGAAATATTTGTAAACAAAAATGATCATATTTAAAATGAGATTTTGCATAAAGGTATTAGAAAACCTATCAAGCTATATACAGCTTGAGGTTCTTAAGAAGTAATACAACCAATTGAGTCTTTAGCCATCAATGAATTTGAGGTTGGTATTCTTATTTATCTCTTGTAAGCTTTTGGTCCCCAACGACCTAATTCTTGATATAATTGGCAATCTAGCATCTACAGAACTATGCAGTCTTGACATGCCTACCACCATCTTTTTCATAACAAAGTCTCAAGTACCATCAAGTTTACATTTAAAGCTTGTACCTGACAGATATGTTCTTACCACAGCAGATCTTTGTTTTGTGGAAAGGAATTATATAGGTAGTGCCTGCTGTCCAAACCTATTACGTTAATTCATAATAAAATATTGTTTAAATAAAATACTGTAGTAGATGACAGATACTTTAATGAACACTAGCCATAAATTCTATTATCTATTTTTTATCAGAATGCCAAATCGGATGTGACCCACAAGATAATAAGACAAGCCTTGAACTATATATTGTTTAAAGTTGAACAAGCTAAAAAATGTGATGTCCCTGATTACTTCAGTACCAACCCATTCACTTTGCCTCTTGAAAAACAATCAATGATTCTTAAAGAAAGCACCAAGACTTAATTCTGAATATCCCTGCACTGTCAGTAAATAATTGGAGTTGATCATCATCTAATCAGTCAATTTGTGGAAAGTAACAGCAGCCATTAAACAAATCTAAAAGAAAATAAGCCACACTTCCAAGTCCTCCTTAGCCACCACAGAAACCCTAATAAAGTGATGTGGTTTACAGACCCCTTGCATGATGTCATAAATTATGCCTAGTGAATGCCCAGCCTGACTGAGTGACACACAAACAAAAATTCGACAAACCTATAAGAGCCTTAAATTTCTTTAGAGTAACCTTCTTTCTTGACATAAAAATGTTGATCAAATCCTTTAAACTATTCTACTTCTCAACTGGGATTTTTAACATCATTTCAGTCGAATATAACTCAAAACCCAAAAAGGTCAGGAGAGTGGAAGGCCACACTGTTTTATCATCGGCTATTGAGGGGACACCTAACTGCTCGCATAGCCCCACAAAGAATGACATGAGTTCTTCACATGTATTCCTACCTGCCCTACCAGGAAACAAAAAATCATCTAAGTAATGCACAACAGATTTCTGTCCAGATTGTTGCTTCAATACCCATTCCAAATATGATGAAAATTCCTCAAAAAGACTACAAGACACCACAAAATATTTTAAAACCTAAAAACTCAAATGCAACAAAAATCATCTAAGTAATGTACTACAGATTTCTGTCCAGACTGTTGCTTCAATATCCATTCAAATATGATGAACATTCCTCAGAAAGACTACAAGACACCACAAAATATTTATTTTAAAACCTAAAAGCTCAAAGATCTGCAGGGTGAACAGGAAGCATCCTAAATGCACACTTGAGGTCCATTTAACCCATCAAGGCCCCTTACCCAACAAACTTAGTAACCTAACCGCATCATGTAATGAGGAGTAATTGACTGAGGAGAAAGATGGATCAATAAATAAATTAACTAACACTCGAGTTTTCCGGTTAAGATAAATGATGAATCAACCTAAATGATCCAACTTTTTTCGGTACTAAACCTACAGGTGAATTAAAGCCCAAGACTGGGAAAGGGTCTTGAATGGAATGGGCCAGTAACTCTTCCAACATTAATTTTTAAAACTTTTTTTTTCAGAATTCCAAGCTCATTATCTCTAGCTGAATTTAAATTAAAACAATTAGTAGCTACCCTTTGGACCACTGTAATTTAGAAACCTTCATAAAACCCCTTTGGCAAAATTTTTGAACTCTTCCTATTCTAATCAGAGTTTTGTAAATAAGCTGCAAGAACTTCTACTATAACTGGGGAATAACCTAGGTCCTGAAGATTGTGGTGCACTGGGGAATCATGCTCAAGGCTGGGGTGGTCTTGATGAAGGTCCCTGGTTCCTGTATTATAATGGGTATCTCTGACCTGAAAAATCTCTAGAAGCATATTGATATTTAGCAGACGAGCCTTTTTACATGGATAAGGCCCGCTACAGTTCAAACATTTATGTAAATAATGGCAATGCTGAATGCTGTTTTACACAAACCCGATAATTGTTACAGTCATAGCATTTAACACCCCCCCCCCCTTTGAAGGTTTTTGCACCGGACCAATAAACGATGGTACCATGTACAGTAGCTAAAGCTCCTGATCAACTATTCTTCATGAAACACTTGAATTTCTTGCAATTCTCATTCGAAATTGCTCATTATAAAACTTCCACCTTATTCTGACAGCCTACCTGCTAGCCCCTAGACAAACAGGTGGATGTATTTAAACAAGTCAAAAAAGAAATTCTGTAGAGTGTACTGTGGCATAAACTTAAGAGAAAATCAAAAATGCATCAGTCCATTGCTGTACATGTGTAATTTTAACTGTAGCCCATTTTGGTTCAATTAATACTTGACCATTAGAGACTGTTAGTGTTCGCTTATCAACCATCGGGACCGGATTGGATAGAAGCTGTCCTAAATTATGTATTCGGCCTTAACATATTTTGTTTGATTTATTCTGTAGCAATTGCCCCCAAACTAACGCATATACCATCGATCTCATTACCTGTTGTATCAACATGAATGGCAGTCTCTACATTGACATATCAGATTCATTGTTGGAACTAGTTGAAAAAGTATACCACACTTGTCGTAACCATGGTAACAATAATGTCTGTACAGGGTGTGTTTTCCTCTGACGAAACTTCTGTAGATTCGACTGATCCAACTTTTTGGTTTAGGCCCACCCGTAGGTGCTGATTTCCCCTTCGCGGGCTTGGCAGCAGGTTTAACTCTAGGCATTTTCTGAAACTACCGACTTTGGAATAAGAAATAAAATATAGAAAATGAAATAGGTCTTATAATAAAGTTATTATTGTTATTATTATTTTTACTATTGACTCAGCATTACGACTTAGACACTTTTGTTAATAAAATCATTATTATTATATTTTGCTCAAATATTGACTAAGCGTTACGATTTTTCTGTTTTATATTACGCATGTGGTTTTTCAAAAATCGAAAAACATCCGAAAAGTCATCTACATAATGATGCAAATACACACGAAAATAAAAATTGCTAGAAACATTCTCCTTAAATTGCGTGCATAACATGAATTTTTTAACACAATGTTAAATAAATAAACAAATTTTTATCTTGAGATGCAGCATATGTCTGCTCCCCTTCATTCTCTAACGGAAAAAGGAAGTCCCAAGGATTCGACTAAAATACCAAAAGTTGAAAGAAAGGGGAAATACTAATGACCCGATAACCCTGAATATGGGCCTCTCTAATAACGCGATTTAATTTTAAGCAATTAAATCGAATTATTAAGAACAGTATTTAAAACCGAGCACAGCCGTGCTCTGGGCTTCTACTGAGCCAAACCTTGCATCAAGGTAAATATCAGGAGTTGCCTCACCCCACTTTACTAACTAAATTTTGATTATTAATTCTTTATTTTTCTAACTTAGTTCTTTATTTTTTTTTTTCATTTAGTTATTTTTCTAGAAAACCACATTCATTCCCCGGGATTATTAATTTGTGTTTGGAAGTCTCATATACAATTGTTAAACTTTATTAAATATTTAAAACTTTTTATTTATTTATTTTTTAATTACAAGCCTCACTACAGGCAGACTCAAACTTACCTGGAAAGAAATCAAAAGGATTAATAAAGGTATAAACACTATTGAAGGGAACATCTTTTTAAAAAAAACACAACGCGAAGTACGAAACTTATACGTTAGTAGTGGCTGAATGCCAAACAACTACACATGTGTAGTAAATATACCGGGAAATCTTTCTAAACTTTATTCGATAATTTCTCATTATGACGTTGCATACGATAAGGTCGATTTCTATCCGACGAGGCTCATATATTTAGCATATAGGTCACAGTCAAGGTCACAAGGTCATTGACTTTGGTGTCATTTAATAGAATTTGATTAGTGAAGTACGCATACCAAATATGAAGTCTCTCTCATAGTTCAAAAGTAATGGTGAAGGTTCAAAAAGGCTATAGAATGTAGGACACAGTCAAGGTCACAAGGTCATTGACCTTGGTATCATTTGAAAGGGCTTAATCAGTGGTGTATGAATGCCAAATATTAGGTTTTTATGGTTCAAAAGTTATGGTACAGGTTAAAATTTGCCGACAAAAGAAGCTATAATTAGCGTATAGTTCACAGTCAAGGTCACAAGGTCATTGACCATGGTGTCATTTAAAATAGCTTCATCAGTGGTGTATGCAAACCAAATATGAAGTATCCATATGTTATGGTTCAGAAGTTGTGGCGAAGGTTAAATTTTGCAGAAAAAATATATTTTTAGCATTTAAGTCACTGTCAAAGTCACAAGGTCATTGGCTTTGGTGTCATTTGAAAGAGCTTATTTAGTGGAGTATTCATTTTAAATATAAAAATCTCTATCTTTATGGTTCAAAAGTTACGGCGAAGGTTAAAGTTTGCAGACAAACATACAGACAGACAGGACAAAAACAATATACACCTCGGAGCTTTTGATCCGGGCGCATAACAATTTGCACCGATACAGAAATATGTAGACAAAATATTTTGCTCTTTGATTCGTTCGCGGTATGACCTCTGATCCCCAAATATTGTTGATACTGAATTGAACATATTTTCTCTTCAATAGGTTCATCTAAGAAAGATATTTGCAAATTTAAATATTTCGTTATGAACTTATTTAGAGGTCAGAGGTCATAGAGCGAGGAATCACTCGGATCTTGGTTTCCGGAACTACCGAGTTAAAAACGCTAAAAGAAATAGAATTACTGAAACATATACTGAAAGGAAAAAGAAACGCAGAGTAAACTTTTGAGGTGAATTTAATTCATTTTTCTTTTAATTTTTTTCAGTATTCCTATCTAACTTTTAAAATCATCTTTCAAAAAGATATAACCAAAATCCCAATTGATTTTGTCTTATAATTAATGTTATTGAAGCTCATATGACGATAACACACACACCCCTTAAATTGAAAATAGAAAACTCTCATTGTCTTCAATGTCTCTCCGGCGCATCTGTCATGAGCCTTATTTCTTCTTTGCATGGAATTCATCAAAGTGTTTATTTTTCAATCTATTTTTTTCTTTCTTATTCTCGTGTGAACGCAATGATTATAATAGTCTACTGTATAAAAGGCAGTTTTAGGGGCATTAAGGTTGCGAATAAAGAATAACCCGCTCTGCTTAGCGTTAACGTCATCGTCACGGTTGATTGAAAACCATTCCAGGCCCTCTCTGACAACGGGTTACAAGTTTTCTGGGGGAAAATTAACAAGACACTACTTAATTACCCGTTGATGCCTTTTTCGTTAATTGGGCAGTTCGAAAACCAGACCCCATCAAACTTCAGTAAACCGTACCAAGATTACAAGAAATTCATATCGTCTCTAAATATTGAAAAACAATGTGCATACCTCAGGTGCATCAACATTGCAACAAGATTTGTTGACAAACTCGTTGTCATCAAACTGCACGTTTTTTTTTTTTTTTTTTTTTTTTTGCTTTTTCATAATTTTTACGGTTGAGTAATTCTGAACACTAATTTTGGTGCACAGTAACTAAATTCCTCATCTGACCAATTTTCGTAATTTTCTGTTATGCGGTCAAAAATTTTTCAAATATTATATGCTACCCTCCGTTTCTTTTTCCTTTCAGTATATTAGGTATTTTTCATTCAACAGATGGTCAAAATATTTTCCTTTGGTGTGAAGAATGTTTTAATACAACATGTATAAATAGTTTAAAATTGAAACCTTAATGTCTTTGCAATTATGTAAACTAAAACAGGCGATATCACCGCTTTTGACTTCAAATATTCAGAGCTCATAAAATAGTAAGATTATTCTCAGTAGGTATAATAAATCTTACTTGTTAAAGATGTATTCTTCTCACATTCGAAAAAAAACGTGCATTAAACTTTCCACATGCTTATATTTTTCTGAAAGTGTAATATCCAAGGAATAATTTAAAGACAAGAAAAGTGTTATGTTAGTGTTCATCTAAGAGAGATTTAACCCATCGAACATAGGCCAAAATAGAGCATGGGAAATTTCATTAAAATGCTATTAGACAATAAAATACCCCATAAACTTATTAATACAATCAATTTTTAACTTACATTTGCTTAGATTTACTTGAAATTATTGCAAAGTTGATTATTAAAGCAAAATATGAGCAAATAAATACCAATTAAATAAATTGTGCCCCAAAATGTTGTTCACCAGCCTCAAAATTAGGCAAATTTTTCCTTATAAAATTGCTCAAAAAACCAAAGAAAAACATATTTCTACAATTAAACTTTTTAAGAAAATTGCTGTACACTTTCTTTAGGTATTATGGCTCCTTTTCATAGCATGAAAAGTAGGGGTTTGTGCACATATAAGAAAGTTTTGATATTTTTTATATCACCACCCCCAATTTCTTTTCAGCGTTTAATGAAAATAAATCAAGGCATTTAGGCATGAAAAGTATGTGTTTTTATTCATCAAATATTCAAAATTAGTGTGATAATTTCAGGTAATAATTACAATCTTGTTAAGAAAAGCTCTTTATGAACAAATAGTAATCAATTAACACATAAAACTTCATAATAGTTTGTTAGATGTTCTCTCCTTCTCTTGCCCTGCGGGTTCCAGATTGGGTTCTGGTTTGTGGTGTTAGATGGTGGCTTCCCTGGGATTAGTCAAATCCAGTCCCACTTTCTCAATCTGATTTGCATGGTTTTCTCCATCTGATTTTAGTGGTTCTAAAACCCTGCTCTCTTCTAAAGTTCTTCATTTGTGATTCTTATGACAACAAGACTTACCTGAAAAAATTATTTTTAGAAAAAAATAGATTATAATTACTGGTAATAACATTGTTCAAAAAATGTAAAATCATTATTTTGTCAATCTTTGTTTTTATGAACCCATGCCTGTATTTTAGAATCAAATAATTTCTACATGTTCTAATGATGTTTCAGAAATATTCCATTTTTTAACCCGCATAGGCCGCCATAGAATGAAGCGACCTAGTTTCTTAACGAATGTAAACAGCTAAATATTATAGGCCTAGATGTTATCTTATCATTTTCGTACGGTATGTCCATAAATTTTGGATAGATATTCTGCATTTACAATATCAAAGGAAATTTATCATATACTACGAGCTAAAGTTGCAATAAAAAAGATAATACGAATGCTGTCGTATGTAACATATGTTTATGCTACGTTTCAGTTTGCGATCTGGCAGTATACTCTGTATTTTGAAACTTTTGTATCTATAATGCTTAAACATTGCCATTTTCAATAAGTTTGAAAGCATTGTTAACCTACATTTTCACTTTTCCATTGCTACTGAAACGTCGTCAACACACTTCGAGAACGGCGCTCGCGCTCTTGGCTGGCATGTTTGGGGACCGCTTTCGAGAATGTACCTGTAGGCCTAATTGTGATATCGGCAATTTTTTTAAATGTTTTAAAATTTCCTTCGGTTGGCTCTTTAAACGGAGTGCCATTCGACATTCCTGTCGCTTTGAAAGGCTCGATCCCGTCTTCTTCACCTCTCGATCTTGTCGATTTCACTTGTCGACTTTCTTAGGCCTATGTCGTAAATATCGTATTTTTGCACACGTCTTGGTCATTAATACAACATAGAAAGATTTTTTATTTAAAAATAAATATAGTTAAACATGAAAATCATAAAAACTTTAAAAACTTGTTTGTAAATTGTTATCAGTTTGAATTTTACGACATGTTTAAGTACGAAGACCCACTTGGGGTAAAATGATCAGAAGAATTCGGTAGAGTCTATAACATAACCTAGTCCTGGATTTCGGGAATGTTATTTCCGGTATGGTTTTCACATGTATAATTTTCTTGAACACCGAACCCGATTTATTTTTGTGACATTGAGGCGGGGAATCCAACGTGGAAAAGGTTGGGGTATGCATATCTCTTTTGAATGCCGTTATCCTTTCATCTCAGAAGATGCATGAAATAGACGAAGAAACAGGGTATGAATTTGTATGAAGTATAATATAGTGAATATGCGGTATTGAGGAAAATGTTAACATCTTGATAAATTTTTTATGAAGATATGGGTACTATGGTACCCATTTTGATTACTTTTTGAAAAAAGTAGGGGTGTTAAATAAATATTTAATTTTCATTATTTTTATTTTTCGTATCCATAGTGACACTTGGAAAGACCTGTTTGATGGTGAATTAACATCACACTCTGGGTTTGTGACATCTTCCACAAAATTGGACAAGTTGATTATGCAACTTCGTCCAAGTTCCGATGTATAAAAAATTCCAAAGAATTTGGAAAAGATGTTGGTAAAAGCTTGTGGCTATATTTTATTATTCAATGCCAATTATGCTTTATTTAATACTTTAGAAATAGTAAACACTTTAGCTCACGGGAACCATAGGGTAAACGTTATGGTGTCAGGTGGTTACATTTAAAATCAGTGTTTGACCTGCAATGGTTATATCCTATGAGGTATGCTTGGAAAATGAAACTATGCAGGTTGAACATGTGCTTATGAAAGTTTTTCGATATAGTCGTTCCAGTTACTCCCACCCTCCTCTATATTATAAATTTTTAAAAATCTATTTAATTTATATACACCTAATTTTCTTTTGCAATTGCTATAGATGTAGGAAGAATTGATAACGCCCATATTAGATTTGTGGACACACAGTGAAATGCTGAACCCCTAATAGAATATGATGCCATCCCTTTCATCATTATGGGTAAAAGAGTCCTTGAATGTCATCAGGGATATGACAGAGACAAAAGGAACAACGAAAAGAAAAAAATGAAATCAAGAGAAGATGTAAGTATGCATAATTTATTCTACTACTTCAGAAAAAAAGTCCATTCATTAAACTTTACTTTAAACTTTAAACCAGTCACGGTTCAACATACTCCATTCACTAAAAAACAATAATCCAGTCTCGGTTCAACATACTCCATTCACTAAAAAACAATAATCCAGTCTTGGTTCAACATACTCCATTCACTTAACAACATAACCCAGTCACTGTTCAACATACTACAGGCACTAAACAACATAACCAAGTCATGGTTCAACATACTCCAGGCACTAAACAACCTATCCCAGTCACTAAACAACATGACCCAGTCACTGAATAGCATAACCCAGTCATGGTTCAACATACTACATTCACTAGAAAACATAACCCAGTCTCAGTTCAACATACTCCAGTCAGTAAGAAACATAACCTAGTCTCGGTTCAACATACCCCGTACAGACTTATTTACTGTATACAGGGAAATTTTCGCCCCTGTTTTATTTTCGCCTCTTTCGCCCTCTCCTTGATTGGGCGAATTTAAAACGGGACGAGTTCAAATTACACTGCATAATTTTTAAAACAGAACTATGACTGGGCGAATTTAAAACAGGACAAAATTGTTCACAAGTTCAAAAGGGCGAAAAGAACACGGGGAGAAAATAACCCTGTATACAGTATTTTGAACCGTGACTGGGTTATGTCGTTTAGAGACTTTTATATCTTGAACCGTGACTGGGTTATGTAGTTTAGAGACTTGTTTATGTAGAACCGTGACTGGGTTATGTAGTTTAGAGACTTGTTTATGTAGAACCGTGACTGGGTTATGTAGTGTAGAAACTTGTTTTTATTGATCCATGACTGGGTTATGTAGTTTAGAGACTTGTTTATGTAGAACCGTGACTGGGTTCGGTAGTTTAGAGACTTTTTTATGTAGAACTGTGACTGGGTTATGTAGTTTAGAGACTGGTTTATGTTGAACCGTGACTGGGTTAGGTTGTCAAGAGACTTATTTACTGTATACAAGGAAATTTTCGCCCCTGTTTTATTTTCGCCTCTTTCGCCATCTCCTTGATTGGGCGAATTTAAAACGGGACGAGTTCAAATTACACTGCATAATTTTTAAAACAGAACTATGACTGGGCGAATTTAAAACAGGACAAAATTGTTCACAAGTTCAAAAGGGCGAAAAGAACACGGGGAGAAAATAATCCTGTATACAGTATTTTGAACCGTGACTGGGTTATGTAGTTTAGAGACTTGTTTATTTAGAACCGTGACTGGGTTATGTAGTTTAGAGACTTGTTTATGTAGAACCGTGACTGGGTTATGTAGTTTAGAGACTTGTTTATGTAGAACCGTGACTGGGTTATGTAGTTTAGAGACTTGTTTATGTTGAACCGTGACTGGATTAGGTAGTTTAGAGACTTGTTTATGTTGAACCGTGACTGGGTTATGTAGTTTAAACTTTTTTATCTTGAACCGTGACTGGGTTAGGTTTTTAAGAGACTTTTTTATGTAGAACCGTGACTGGGTTATGTAGTTTAGAGACTTGTTATGTAGAACCGTGACTGGGTTAGGTAGTTAAGAGACTTGTTTATATTGAACCGTGACTAGGTTATGTAGTTTAGAGACTTATTTATGTAGAACCGCGACTGGGTTATGTAGTTTAGAGACTTGTTTATATAGAACCGTGACTGGGTTAGGTAGTTTAGAGACTTGTTTATGTTCAACCATGAGTAATGTTGAATAGTGACTGGGATATGTAGTTCAGTGGCTGGGTTACACTGTTCGGTGACTGGGATCTGTTGAACCATGACTGGATTAGTAGGTTTCCCTGTGTATCGGATTTTAGTTTCCAATGAACTTTTTTTTATGAGTTATGTGAGTTATGGCACAGTTGAACATTTTATTAGGTTATGTTGAACACCTATATCATCATATATTGCTCGTTGAACGTTATTTTATTTCTAGGACCTAATTCCTTTTATCCAGGTTCACATTTAGAGACTAATTACCTAGCGTTATATGGGCTGGATTCCTTATAACAACCTTCTTTTTGTCTCGGTAGATTAACATACTTAATCAAGTAAATAATATTCTGCAGTACGTGCACATCCCAAGTACTAAAGTAGGTCACTAGTTCTACTTTGGCATGCTTGTGTATAGAAGTGATACTAATAGGTCATGAAATTTAGTATGTTTACTATTAAATACCACAAACTTGGTGAAATCATTTTTTCGCTTGGATGTCATAATATTATGTCTCCGATTAACGATTGACAATCGAATTAGTTGCCACACATCAACATGTTTACAAAAGTATATTGCATCGGGATCGTATATGTGTTCTATTACATAAAACCATACCGGAAATAATATTCCCGGAATCCAAGACTAGGTTATGTTATAGACTCTACCGAAGAATTCATCCTTAAACAAGGAATTCCTGAACTGGACTGCTGAACACCATTGTAGTAATTATTGAAATGTTGGAGCGAGACGAACTTTCAAGACCAAAGAACTTCTAGGTCATTGCGCATCACAACATAAGAATACGGCAGCCCATTTGTGTAATAACTGCAATTTAATTGGCATTTTTTTCATCTCAGATGTAAATATAAGTGATAAACAGCAATGTTAAAAACTTTACTGCTAAATTTAAAAACTTTACTGCTAAATGAACTTAGTTGGTACGAGATCAAATCTACTGAGATGCCCATGAACAATTTAGTACATTTCCCAGAGAACTTTTTAACCTTGTTGTTTATTTCTTAAATAAAGTAATTTTCTTACTTTTATTCCGTTTTTCTAAACTTATTAAAATTAACAAGCTTTAAGTATTTCATCAAATACATTAGGGTGATGGTTTATGTTTATTTTAAGGTCTGGCGATACGTTCCTTTATATTATGATTTTTTTTAATTAAATTTCTAGGCAATGCTGGTAATACAGAAATCCCCATAATTATCATCCTTGTTACTTGTAAACTGTTTTAAAATGCTTTAAAGTATATAAAAAATTAATATAAGCATTTAAAGTGATATACAATACATTTTGTTTATAATTGTAAACACGTATTACAATTTGTTTCCACCCGCAAACTTTCTTTGAAATATAATATCAGGAATTTCCTAAGCTAGTGTTGTTGATAAATTACACTCTTTTCTCAAACATATGTTTGATGATCATTCGTTGAGTCTACAGAAAAGCAACAATTGTTCAAGCACAGGATTTTTTATTATTTCCTTTTTCTTTTACATTGTTTCTTTGTGTTCCGTTTTGTTTTTTAATTTTCTTTTAGCTATCATTGCAAGTTTTTCAGAATTTTCACGGGCTTGAGGAAACAAAAGACGAAAACGAATATCTTTGTAAGAGTCACGCAGTTTGCGAAGTGTATTTTTACAATTCCTGATATGTCCCGTCTCCAAATGACAAAGAAACATCACAAATAAAGTGTATGATTTGTCATACATTATGAAGTAATTCATCGGAGAAGCACGAACATCACTTTTAAGATCTTCGGGATAACAACAGCTATCTTTGGGAAAGTACATAAACCATGAGCAGTATTTTTCTATTAGATATGTAAAATTACACTCAGGTTTGCCAATATCAGACAATAATAATCTATTATAAATAATTCCCAACGTTGGGCTATCTGTTAATTTGTTGAGAACATGACAGAGCACTTCTATTGCAGAATTATATTTTCCATGGCAATACCACAGTGTCGCTAAGAATAGTCCTCCAGATGCTAGAAAATTCCGTTCCAAAATGAAAGCTGATTCCGCTGACAGTAAGTACTTAGTAAAACCAGTCAGAATAAACTTTTTATAAAGAATGACCCCAGCTATTCTTATAACACTTATGAATAGATATTTCAGCGCCGCAACTGTTCTTTCATCTTTCTCACTTTCTAAAAGCTGAAATATTTTTACAATGGAAAGCATACATGTCTGAAACGTTGTCTGGTGCCCTTTCACATCCTTCAATGCCTGAGACAATGTAATCAGGTCTCGTAATTTTTTTGGTGCTTGTTGAATCAAACGAGCAGGGTTATTAAAAGATGAAATTCTGGTTAAATTTACAAGATAATATGATAAATTGAACGTGATTGAGTGAATAAACAATGTGTTGCTCAAGAGCACAGAAAGATTTCAGCCACTGGATGCCTTTACATCGCCTTTTGTGGGACCCTTTGGTACAACATGCATCAAGGTAACACGTTTCTCTAACAGACGTGATTTTAAATTATTCCAAAACTTTGTTGAAAACTTCCTCAAAATCTTATTTGAGGAAATTGGGTATACAGGAAAGCAATGGCAAACATCGTTTCCCGTCGGTGTGTATGATGTAATACATGGTCAGTGACTTATGCAATCAGTGCATTTATTAATGCTGTATTTGTAGCATTCTTCCAAAACTCAATCCTAGAAACATAATCATCATCAGACACTTTGCCAAACTTTTGTGGATAACGTACAAGTTTACAGAAGCTTGGTTTGCAACCAATGTCACTTGCAATGAATTTAATATATCTAGAGTATGTTAATCCTTCTAATTCTATGACAACAGTTTCTTTTGTGTATGACCACATTATATCAAGATCACTCCAATGAAATTTAAATCCTTCAGCAGAACTTCCAGAAATAAATTCATCATTCATCTGACTAACATTCTTCACATTCACATAGACTCTGTTTATTTCTCTCCTCAATTTAATATCTTCCTCTGTGCCTATTGCAAAATCTAAATATTTCCAAAGTTCCCTGGTATAGAAATCCATCATTTTTTTAGTAGGAGTCGATCCTTTTACATGAAATATAGCAAAAACATGTTCAGGCATTTGATCGTATTCTCTTACAAAACATTATTTTAAAAAAAGGATTTTTAAATTTGTGTTAAATTTTATCAACGGGCGTTTATAATTTTTAAAGAAGTACGAGTATGTAGATTTATACAAACATGGATTTAAAAAACAATAAAGAGAAAATCGAAATTCGGTCAACTTATCAATAAAGGATCGCTAAATAAATGGATTTAAAAATTATTTACCGTGTTGTAAGGATTGCATTTGAAGCAAACGTCCTCCCGTTAAAAATTGCCATGTTGTCTTTTTCAATTCCTCCATTTCGTCAGGCTGTCACAAATTCTCGCATGCTCTCAGGCAAGATCATTTGTTCTATTTAATATCATCCTTTTTATAGAAGTAAGGAATTACATCATAGATACATGTATTGACTGTTTGTTTGGGGACATTTGCTTGGTAACTTAATGATTGTATGGTGGCATATCTGTGTCTTTAACATACAATTATGTTTACTTGCGAAAAAGGAATGTTGAGATGTCTATCATTTTTATCAGCATGCAAAAAATTATGTGACATGCATTTTATTATTCTCTGAATTTAAAGAATTTAATTCTAAGGTAAACTAACTTACTAACGTCATTATATGACATCATACAAGCAAGGTGCTTCGAAACACAGGAGTCCAAAGTTTTTACCGTAACTTTAGTTGATTACAGTCAAGGATGAGCCATCAAGGTGGACAAAGGGCCAAGCACGGTCCGTAGTTCTCAAGCAGCTTAGATTATTGAACTTAAATAAATAGCACAAACACTCCGGATACTGAATTAGTCACAAAATTCTTCTGACCAAACCCAAACCTATTGTTTTTTTAGTCGAATGTGGGTATTGGGGGGGGTATGGTTACGATTAAATTTTCAAACTCCTATGAACAGAATTTATTGGAAATGCGACTAGTTTATATATTTACATGCGAGATAATAATGTAAATATCTTGAATATTACATGTATGACAACATGCAAGATAATTGTGTAGACATGCAAATTATTTATGTCAACATGCAAGATAATATTTCATAGAGATCTTTAAATGACGGTATAAATGTAAACAATTAAACGCAATATGAGGATTGATTGTAAGTTACGTAAAATATGATACTGTCTGATCCCCGAATAGGAGTAGAAAAAAGAATCGATGGCATATTAAAAAAGGGCGCATATTATAAATTAATCAGTAAACAAAGGGTAAGATCGAAAGGGGTAATTTGAGTCCTCAAATTAGAAGAGCCTCGTGTAATCGGTGGTCAACATGCGGGTATCAAAATACAAGTGACCCGCTAAGCTGACCAAGTGACCTCATACCATCCTTGGCTAGACGTAATCTATTCATATTTTGGCAAAAACGTGGATAAAAGAACTTTACTTTGAAGGAACTTTACAACAGGGATGACCGGTCACGGTAGTCTAGTGGTAGAGTGTTCGCTTCGTGATCGGGAGGTCCGGGTTCGATTCTAGATCGCGGCGCCGCGTCATACCTAAGACGTAAACATAGGAAGTGACTGTTCCTTCGCCAAGCGCTCGGCACTAAAAGTTAAAGTCACGGATATGACCTTAAAAACATAGGACACGTGTCACGGTAGGCGCTGGCACGATAAAGAACCCTCAATGACCCTGAGTGATGAGTATAGGTCAAAATTTGAAGCCCTTCACCGGCATACGATGACGTCTCCAAATGTGTGAAAAATTCTCGAAAGGGACATTTAACAAAATACAATCAATCAATACAACAGGGATACGGTAATTTAAAAAAAGTAATTATAATTTATCGTTATTAAATACATTTGTCAAAGTAATTGGGAGTAATTTGTATTTGAGCCACCTTTCAACTATATTTTATTGAATGTATTTATTGAATGTATTTTTAATTACTTTTCAATGTCATTTTAATTACTTTTTTTCAAGTTCAAAGTGTAAAATTAAAATTCTCATAATTGTTTAATTTGTGTATACAGCATGTCACTCTGCTCGGGGCAATAGGTAGAGGTCTAATTTTGTCCAGGTTTAAACCCATTCCCAAGAACAAATACATTGAATAAATGTTCTCTATAAAGAAAAACATCTTATTCAAAATCAGACATGAATTCAAGTGTATAAGGCGAATTTAATGTCCCTGAAAATGTTTTAGAAATTTTAAAGCTAAATGTAAACAATGTGAATTTCACATATTTGGCACTAAAAAGAATACTTCTAACATTCTTACACATGCGTCTTAACTGCACCAGCAACTTTGACACCCCCTGAAAGACTTTAAAGAAACGTCTGGGAAAATCTTCGGACCAAAAAAAAATGTTAATCGAGTGATACTGTGTTTGGTGATGAATAAAAGCTATAAAACATTTCAGTAAATAATGCTTTGTGTATCCCAATGCTGTTTATACAATATATTTGTTCTCACGAATTTAAAAAAAAAATTAAACTAATGTAATTGAAATGTATTTAATCACATTTTCTAGATAATTGAGTGTAATATTAATTACTTTTGAAAAAATCAATGTAATTGTAATTGCATGTAATTGACAAAATTAGCAATGTATTTGAAAGTAATTAATTACGTTTCAAAGTATTTGACCCCAACCCTGCTTTACAAGCATTTTTAAAATTCTTATGGAATCCCCTATATTAATACCCACACTAAATTCATAAATAGTAGTAGCATATTTAAATTATAACTCACCTAATGACATAAATAAATCGCATGTTGAACATAAATAAACTGCAGGTTGAGATAAATATACTGCATGTTGACAGCTGAATCTGATGACTGTATTTCTACAACTGATTTGGTGGAGATACAGGAGGTGACATCTGATCTATTTCTTTAATTTGCTGATTTGATTAATTTTTGATAGGAAGACACATTGGCACACTAAGGTTGAGGTTGAGGGGATGAGGAGAGTCACAATTCAAAATTCTGAATTTAATACTAGACTTCAAGTCCACAATGGCTTAACTCCTAGCTGCTCTTTGAGCATTATGTATTTTACTGTAATTTCAATTTCGAAGTCAAAATCCGTTTCTTCCAGCAAGCTCAGAAAGCATATCTGAGGTTTCCGAGGTTTTCTGAGCTTGCTGAAAAGACCCATACAAGTAGATAAGAAAAACAAGGTATTCATTACAATTTTAGAAACAACAGTCTTGGTTTATATGACTCGAATTACTGTTTCTTTTTCTTCATTTATGTGCAGGTTAGAAAAAAAAAAACTTCAGATCACATGTTTTATCAGATGATAAAGACTAAATTAACATAACTTCCAAACATACTCTTAGAAGTCTTTTTCCCCGAGAGGCGGAATTATCCCGAAAGGTGGTATAACTGGTGCAAAAAACCGACGGCATCCTAAGATGCAGACATGCCTTAGATTTATTCGAACCTGACACCCTTAATCAAGCATTTGGTCAGTATCTCGTACGTCAAATATTATTAAGAGTGTTTCCTTGGTATTAATGGACATTTTCGGTTGGGTGAACTTCTACAGCTGTTAGCGGCTACGGATAAAGAAGTGTGGAAATCATGTTGTGCCAAAATGAAATAACTAATGCAAACAAATGATATACATGTAATCTAAATCAATCAAAATGGTTATTAGATACATTCAATTTTGCATTTTTAAACAAAAAAGTTCAAAACAAGGAAGGATTCCATACAATATCATGTTACACCTGCGCAAAATACCAAATGCGAAACCTCAATACTACTCAGGCAAAAAGCATCAGGGGGGGGGGGCTTTTTTCTCAACATTACTGTTACTATTGAAAATGTTCATTGAAATGCTGGTTGCCCCCTTTTTACTACAGTTAAGGTATATCAGGGAAATGTAGTATTGTATGCCAGAAAAAAAGTTGGCATTGAAAAAAAATTAATTTGACTCTACACCCCCTCCCTCCCAACACAAAATAGGATTTTTGTGTTTGGGCAATTTTCCTTTTGGGATGGGGCTTGTCAACTTTTTCAGGTAGGTCAACAAAAATTCTCCGGTTTGCCCTCCACTTCTAAAAACGATGCTTTGTCACTGCTACTAATTAATAACATATACTCATTATATATGAATCACAGTATTTCTGACCTCTTGAAAATAATATAACTTTAGTAATCTTGCAAGTAGGTTAGCAACATTAGCTTGGGCTAGTACGAAAGATAAATTTGGAGTTTGGCTCTAAATAATTTGTGGTATAAATCTTGACTTCAAATTCTCCATCAGAAGTTTGAAGTCAAATACATTCTCGAAATGTAGGTTATAAAACTCACGATTAATAAATATGCGTGGTGCTGAAAGCTGGGATGAGCTTTACCACGATAAATGAAATACTGGGAACGAATTCCAAAAAAAATTCGATGTGTTAGAAATGAATTTTTACAATGGCATATGAAATTCATGGTTTTATGAAACTTACAGGGGAAGTGGAGCGCACCTCCTTATATAATCATGCAACTTATTATAATAAAATTAAAAAAAAATAAAGAAAAATTTATATAGCTGTCCCCCGCATCAGCACTCGGCTTGTGGAGGAACAGACACTTAGCATCAGGGGGCTAGGAAGACCTGCTCCCCCAATGTTAAAAAATAAACGTTATACTCTTGAAAATGTTCCTTGAACATTGCCCCCCCCATTCCCCCTTTTTTTGCAGTATAGTAACATAATCTAAATAGGGTAATGTTGTAGTTAATGAATAAAATTTAGTAATGAAAGATATGAACCTATTCTTCATGTCAGTTTTCTTTGAGATAGTCCAATTTTTCTGACTCTCCTAACCCCCCCCCCCCTTCCACACACACACACACACACACACACGATAAAAAATGATGCTACCTGCTTGAGTTAATTTTACTTACTGGTGTTCACCTTAAATGCTTGATTATGCCCTCAAACTGGAATAATTCTTAAGGCCTGGAATATTTGTTAGACCAATCTATACTATAAACGCAACTTAATTTTTATTTTTTTTTTTAAAAAAAGACAAGGTTATATGGTATGTATTATCTACATATTCTATGTACATGTAGTTCTTATTAAAAAAAAAACCTTAGCGATGTTTGACGACATCCCATTCAAGATGCACAGGGACTTGCTCCCAGCGTGTAATAATTATTTATTAAAAAATCATATACCATTATAGTTTTATTATTACGGTATATGATTTTTTAATAAATAATTATTACACGCCGGGCGCAAGTCCCTGTGCAAGGTGTAAAAAAAAACAGTTTAAAATACTTTATATACTAAATTACTTAAAATATTTTTGCGCATAATGCACTCCATACTGAAGATCCGTAGTTGCTAGTTTGTAAATGTTCACGCAACCGAAAATGTCCAATAGCACATGTCATTTTATATTAGTAAAATATCCCGCCTCATCAGGGGTTTCCCTTATGCATAAATTAACCAATTTCCTTAAACTTCATTTGATTTTAATTTGAATCTAATGATAAGATCGCCTATATTCTTTAGTTTGCTGTATGCTTACATAGGGGTTTTGTGAATAATTCTTTGCATACATCGTCATCTAGTATGTAAGCCCAATAGTTCCTAAGTCGTTTCTTTAATCGCGAAATACATATGTTAAACTTAATGACCGGAACGTTGGGTACCACCTTTTTGTTGTGTTCTTTGATTTTTTAAAGATCCATTCTATTTGCAGTAATAGTTTCTTGCATAGTAGGTTCAATTTCGGAATGTTTATAACCTCTTTTGTTCGAGATGATTTTTGAAATCTTTAAAGATAATTTGCAGTACAGCTTGATCACTATTATTTCTCAGATGTTTGGTACATTCTAAGCCAAGCCCTTGAAAATTAATGGGCTATGAGCACTTGTCTATGCAAGTATTGGAAGATGTAATTAAGTAGGTATGATATAAAAGCGAATGTCTAATCGCTGGCTATCGAAGAATCTTGTTTCTTTGAAAATATTATTGTCTAAGAAATTGACACTTGTGTAAGATATTTCATTAGTAAATTTCAAATTATCATGACAAGGGTTCCCTAAGTCAAAAATATTCTTAGATATCATCCGGGCATCCAATAATAGAATAAAGCCGTCATTTTCGAAATCTGCCGTGATAAATAAGTTTGTTGGCATTCTGAAATTAAGATATTACATCTTCATTGATGTCTTTCATACGTATATCTGTAATTTATGATGACTCGAAAAATTATTTTCAAAAAAAAAGATAAAGATCAGAACTGCAAGGTAGAGGTAATCCAGATGAGAATTGTCTGCTAAATATGCTTTCTCGACAGAATGTAGCAATTCATCAAATTCCATATTAGTGTTAGTGCTGGTCACATCATAAGTAACAAGGATGACATTTTCAGGTATAATCTAAGATTCAATTTTTGTTTAAAGTCAGGTGTGTCTTTGATGTAAGAATTCTGTTTCTGAACAATGTGCACCACGAAATGATCACAGTAGTGACCTATTTTTTCAGTTGGTGTGCCGCATTGAGAGAGACTTGGCCGACCATGTGTAATTTTTCGGAGGCTGCATTGGCTCCGAGAGCTGAGTATAGATTGAATTTGCGGTCCCTTCCGGAATGTTGTGGTGTCCATGGATAAGTAAAACATTCTAGAAAGGGACATTAAACAAACAGCAAACGAACAAGCAAAACTATTTTGACCCAATACTGCGCTCTTTCACGTGCCTGCATAGGCAACGACTGAACCAAACTTGAATAAACTCTACACTAGGATGTAGGATATTTCATAAAATGATCTGAAAATATATTAATTTTCTTACTTTTTGTTTTGTCTAAACTGATTAAAATTAACAAACTTTAAGTACATGTATTTCATCCAAAAAGTTGAGGTGATGGGTTGTATTTACTTAAAGGTTTGGCGACACGTTCCTCGAATAATTGGAGTTTTTTATATAAATTTCTTGGGAATGCTAGTAATACAGAAAAATCTAGAATTATTATCGATGTGAATTCTAATCTGTTTTCAAGATGCTTTAAAGTGTACCAAACATTGAGACATATACATTTAAAGTGCATTTTATTTATATAATAACACACATTACATTTGTTTTCACCTGCAATTTTTTTTCAAATTTAACATCAGGAATTTACTTAGTTAGTGTTATTGGTACATTTTACATTTTTCACTTAACTATAGCTTTGAAAAATGATTATTAATTAAGTCAAAAGAAAAGCAACAATTGTTCTGTCACAGGAATTTTTATTATTATTTTTTTGTTTTACATCGATTACATGTATTTGACTTCTGTTTGTTGTTTTAATTTTCTTTCTGCTATCAGTGCAAGTTTTTCAGAATTTTCACGAGCTTGAGAATACAACAAAGAGAAACGAATATCTTTGTAAGAGTCACGCATACAATTCCTGCTATGTCCCATCTCCAGATGACAAAGAAACATCAAAAATAAAGCGTATGATTTCTCATACATTACGAAGTCAGTCATTGGACAGGCATGAATATCACTTTTAAGATCTTTGGGATGACAACAGCTATTTCTAGGAAGGTATATAAACCATGAGCAATATTTTTCTAAAAGATGCGTAAAATTACACCTAGGTTTGTTAATATCACACAATAACAAACTATTATAAATAACATGCATGAGTACACTATCGGGTAATTTGTCGAGAGCGTGACAGAGCACTTCTATTGCAGAGTTATATTTTCCCTGGCAATACCACAGTGTCGCTAAGAATAGTCCACCAGATGCCAGAAAATTCCGTTCTAAGATGAAGGCTGCTTCTGCTGACAGTAGGTACTGGGTAAAACCAGTCAAAACAAACTTGTCATAAAGAATGACCCCAACTGTTTTCAAAAAACTGATGAATAGATGTTTCAGTGACGCAACTATTTGTTCGTCTTTCTCACTTTCTAAGAACTGAAATATTTTTACAATGGAAAGCATGCATTTCTGAAACGTTGTCTGGTACCCTTTAACATTCGTCAATGCCATAGAGAACGTAATGAGGTCTCGTAATCTTTTTGGTGTTTGCTGCACCAAACGAGCAGGGTTATCAAGAGATGAAATTCTAGTTACATTTACAAGATAATATGGGTTTGATTTCAGGACATCTAAAAGAATTTCTTTAATTTTGCTTTTTTTCGTTAAAGTTTTTCCCTGGAGAAAAAGGTTGCATTCTGGGAAAAAATAATTAGGACAACACCTTTACTCACAAATAAGACTAGGCGTGTAAAACAAATCCAAAAGCAGCTGAGTATATTTCTTGGAATCCAAAAATCGGAATGTATATCTTCCAAAACATGAAACAAGACTGTCTTTAAATGATATGAACACAGAGTGTCATGCATTTCACTATGCTTTACCTTTTTATCATGGATAACAATTTTCAATAAACCATAACAACAAAATTGAACGTGATTTAGTGAATGAATAATGTATTGTTCAAGAGCACAGAACGATTTCAGCCACTGGATGCCTTTCGCATCACCTTTTGTGGGACCTTTTGGAACAACATGCATCAAGGTAACATGTTTTTCTAACAGATGTAACTTTAAATTATTCCAAAATTTTGTTGAAAAATTCCTCAAAATCTTATTTGAGGAAATTGGGTGTATAGGAAAGCAATGGCAAACATCGTATTCCCTTGAGATGTATGATGAAATACATGGTCCGTGGCTTGTGCTATCGGTGCATTTATTGATGCTGTTTTGTGACAGTCTTCAAAAAATTTAATCCTAGAAACACACTCGTCATCAGACACTTTACCAGACCTTTTCATTAAACCAATAAAAGGATACTGCACAAGTTTACAGAAGCTTGGTTTGCAACCAATGTCACTTGCAATGAATTTAACATATCTAGAGTATGTGAACCCTTCTAATTCCATGACAACAGTTCCATCTGCGAAGGACCACATTATATCAAGATCACTCCAAGGAAATTTAAATCCTTCAGCTACACTTCCAGAAATGAATTGATCACTTATCTGACTAACATTCTTAACCTCCACATAGACTCTAATTATTTCTCTCCGCAATTTAACATCTTCCTCTGTGCCTATTGCAAAATCTAGGTATTTCCAAAGTTCCCTGGTATAGAAATCCATCATTTGCTTAGTAGGAGTCGGTCCTGTTACATGAAATATAGCAAAAACATAAAAATATGTTCAGGCATTTGAACGTGCACTCTTTTCTATGCAAAACATTTTAAAAGGATTTTTAAATTGTTAAATTTTACAAAAGGGAGTAATAAAAGTAAGATTTTAAAGACAGTATGTAGATTTATATTCAGTCCAAGCTACAGACATGAATTAAAAAAAAACAGTAAAGAGAAAATAGAAATTCGGTGGACTTATCATTAAAGGACCATTAAATGTATGGATTTAAAAATATTCACCGTGTTTTAAAGTTTGCTTTTGAAGCAAAAGTTCCTCCGTGACATATTGCCTGAATGCCTGTTCCAATACCTCCATTTTGTCAGGCTGTTACAAATTCTCGCATATTCTCGGGCAAGGTCAATTGTTCTATTTAATATCGTCCTTTTAAAATAACATCATAAATATCGTGTGCTTGTTTGGGGATATTTGCTCGGTAAGTTTAAATGGTTGTTTGGTGGCATATTTCTGCCTAAACCGTACAATAAAAATTATGTTTACATGCGAAAAGGTATGTAGACATGCAACTCACAAATGTCAGCATGCAAAATAATCACGAGGTTGATCAAAAAGTTCGCTGCGAACTATATCTATATTTACAAAACCACAATTAAGATTAAAAGAAAATGGTTCAAACATAGCCATATACAAGTTCTATAAATGGCACATGCTGAAAAAAGTTTTGCTCCTTATTTGTAACGCCACAATGTGAAAATAACGTCACTTAATTTAGATCACTTTTGACAAAAAAAGACTGTCTCAGCCATACTCATTGAACGAAGGACTGTAAAATTTATGGTATATAATCTGAGAAATTCCTTTGCGTTAACTTATAATAATGTGTACACAGTTTATTAAAACAAACGACTGCCTATAAATTCAATCGAATGATTGGATTGACCATTTTTTTTAATGAAGGAAGGCAGATGGTTAAAACTGACATTTTTATGTTGTCTAATGAACGCAAAGTTTGAAAAGAAATATATTTTTGATTAAGCATTTTGTTAAAAGACCTCCATTATACACATTAAAAAATAGTTGAATATCTTAACAATAATATAATTATCAAATGTCTAAGATATCATATACTTTAGATGTTAAACATGTTTGATATTATAAAAAAGACGCATCCTTTGTCTATCAACCTTGAATTAATGTCTCTCCGGAGAAAGAGGATTTAGGTTTTGATGGTTCCCATGTTTATTTTTAGATAGGATATTCTATTTTACCCATTCTCTTACCGAAATTTGGCCATTTCTGACAAATTAAACGTTTTGTTTTTTGTTGTTGTTGTTGTTGTTGTTGTTTTTTTTTAAAGTAACTTATATGAAAAGAAATATAAATCATCACCCCTTGAATGTTACACGTATGTTATTAATCTCTGAATTCGAAGAATTTTTGTACCCTATATAACATACTAACGTCATCATATTACATCATACAAACAAAGTGCATCAGACCTTTTTATTGTAACTTTCGGTTTTATATTATTTTGTACACAGTGGCGAATTTAGGGGGCCCCGCTTAATGATTAATTTTTATTGTTATTTTTTACAAGTGTCTTTTTATCTAGTTTATATCTACTTGTTGCATTGAATAGACTCTTATAAACACAAACACATTGTTCTGCATTACTGTGAAGTATACATCAACTACGAAACATAAAATCACTTTCCGCATGAGCGCACACAATACACAGGTGATTAAAAGGATCCTGTATAGTCCATACATCTTCCTGCATAGGCAATCAGCATGTACCAACAATCAAAAATGAATTTCTTAACTACGTGAATAAAATATCTTTTTTTTTACCGTTTTAAAAATTGAATTTATACATTTTTAAAAAAAAAATCAGGTTGGCTGAGGAAAACCCTCTAGTTGTTACAGGTACAGCTTTGTTTAATGAAATATCAGTGAAAAAATATTTGCACATTTATATATGTCCACTAGAGGTCCAGTCAAAGCAAGAATCGACCACTTTTTATTGTATTTCAAAAATATAGTCTTTTTGAATCTATACTTTTTTACCGCCCTACCAAACCAAATACAAACAAAAATATGGATGCCTGGATTGGTATATATATTTTTTGACCTGATCTAATTGCAAATGATGCAAATAATAAATTACTAGAACATAAAGAAATTGTAAACCTTATGTGCAGTTCAAAATTCTATCCTTCTGAAATCATGCTAAATATTAATCTATACAAATATTTTTTACTTCAAATTCCATTTTTGCGCAACTATCAATAAAAGAAATAAAACGCGGTTAAACTTATTCATTTTATTCAACTTAACATGACCCAAGTTGTTATTCCCGAACTTTTTGGCAATAGTTTATTTTTATCATCGGTACTTAATTCTTTAGCATGCAATATCATTCTTTATTAACATTCCAAATTATATTCACAGTATATTCAAGTAAATTGAAAAGCAGTAAAAAGGGATTTCTACAAGGAATTATTTTTTAAAGTGCTTAAACTTGCACATCCGTTGTATCTTTGAAGTAAGAGCTTAACATGCGATAAATTGAGGATGCATTTAAAATGAAGACAAGTCGAGTTCTTAATTTCATATTGATCATACTTTATTTCACAACTCTCTCATCCTGAGTATTCTGGAAGTGGAAGTGAAATGGGCTTCAAAAAAGAACATTTTTTTAAATAAAATTTTTTAACAAATCAAAATTTTTACTATTCTCATATGTTTCAACTAAAGTATTATGCCTGCAAATTTCAGTAGTGTCCATGTTTGTGTTAAAAATACAGAGCTATTCAAAATCAAAATTTGACTCAAATCTTTTCTCACTTTATGGGTTTTTAGACGACTTGGTCTCCAAACACTACAAATTGGCAATATAAAATTCAAGCTTCTTTTAATATCAACTTCAGAGTATTTATGCGTACTATCAGAATGTTTTTAACAAAAGAATTATGCAAATGACCAATGACAAGGATTTCTTTTTTATTTTTTTATTATTATTATTTTTTTTTTATATCAAAGAGTCTGTATTTTATTAATCGTGGGATATGGTTGTACATAAAGTTGAAAAGTCGTACATTTTAAAGCTGTTGATGACGGAATATTTATGTGATAACCACAGATCTGGTGTCGGGAAATCAAGAAAATTACTCTCTTTGACCTTTTAAAGTAGGCTACGTATTACAAAATGTTTCAAAGGAACTGAATAAATTTTGTAACGAATGTGATGTAGACATATTTGTTATAATTGACATAAAATTAATGAATCAAAAGAGGCATCGTGTATTAAAGGTTTATTGTAAGACTGGTGCTCGTGACTACACTTACGTCTCTCTGTATGATGTTAAAATCGATCCCATGTTAAACTGTGGACTTGAAAGATTTTCAACACTTTAGACATTGTCTTTACATCCGATATCTGTTGTATGAAAAGAGTTATCTTCTGTAAGATTCGGTCAGGGATCTTCATATAAAAAAGGTTTAAATTACCCCGCCAATAACTTCGAAAAATTCGTATGTATATACTAGTGTATATATGTCTACAATAAATCAAAGGTATTTAAGAAACATTGACCAGTTTCCAGAATCTTTGCTTGATGTTTTACTTCTGTCAAACCAAATGTAAAATTATGTTCCACAACTCTCTCTCTTCCGGAGTATACTGGAAGAGGAAGTGAAATGCGCTTCAAAAATGAACATTTTCCATCTACTATAATTGGATTTTCTTCTTCTGTTTTGTAAATGTAAACATCCATAGATTTCTGTGTTGATGAAGCAGTACAGTAAGTCCTTGAAATCGTTAATCCAGTTGTTGGAATAGTTGCATTTTTAGGTACAAGCACATCAAATGCGTCTTCACAGTGTTCATCGCCAGATGCAAGTTTAATTTTTCTATGCTCGGGATGCTTGCCTTTCTCAAAGAGAGCATAACCCTTAACGCCATAAGAGAAACGCATTTTTCGTTGGAATATTGTAAGAGGATAATAACCATACAAAACTGCTCCTTTCACTACTGATAAATTGCAGTCTTGTGGAATAACTAGGTTTTTCTCTGGGAATCCTTTCTTCAATTCACTTTGTAAAAGCTTTGACTCCCCGTATCCACCGACTAACAAAATACTTTTCACATTTGAATTTCGCGATATAAGTTCATGAATATGATCCTTTATTTTCGTTAGAGATTTGTCAAAAAACATTTTCATTAATGAAGAACTGATTTTCAATTTTCCTTTCTGTATGGATACAAGGTCTTCGTTGTAGAAACTGCGAATGTTTTCCTGTATAATATCCAAACTGCACTCATCTAGTATTTCAGTGGGAAGTTTTAGCCTAAAATTTTCCAAATATTCATCAGAAACTATGCGTTTTTTATTTTCAAAACTTCTGCAGATACTCAGGTAATCTTCCATATCTTTTGATTTCAGTACATCAATCGTTTCTTTCCCAAATATATGCAGAAGCATTTCAAGAAAACGTTCATTGACATCTTGACCCCCATAGGCTCCGCCACTTGCCGTGTAGATCTCCGTTACACTTCTATCTTGATTGACTTCATGGACACTAAAGTCTGCTGTGCCACCTAATATTTAAACTAATATTTAACCATGTCTATTTGAAATTCTATGAAATTTAAAATGTACATACTTAGTTGAAAAAAAAACATTTTCCATCAGTTATATACAATCGAAGTAAAGTTCGGTTGCATGAGATCTGATTAGTCTAGACGCCCTTCCCTGAGATGTATCTCAAATTAGAATTAGGGAGTGAAAGGTAGTTAATTGACTGATGCTGGTAAGTGGAGAACTTCTCCCCAAAAGTGCGCAAAAAAATATTGCGCTGTAAATTGAACCTTTTTTGCATTACGGGATCTGTAGCGTTATTGTAAAAAACAAATATGTAAAACCATAACGCTACAGATCTGCAGCTATATCTCTGTGAGTTCACCTCACATGAAGATCCAGGAGGTTTATTCGGATTTTCTCTTTTGGCCAATTATAGGTTTGCTTTCAGTATTTTCGACCAATCAAATTGCCTGTTCTAAAATATGTGTCATTGTGAATGTAAACATGGCAGACGCTAATACTGAGGAGATTAAACTTCTTTAACTGTAGATGGTTGAGTATTAATTGTTCAATAATATTCATTTATTGACCGAGTTCGATGACAACATGCATTTTGTCGGATCCAAGATGCATTTTGTCGGATCCAAGAACCAAACTGTCTGCCTGGGGCCGTTAGGCCGAAGGTACACAGTTTGGTTTCAGGGTCGACAAAACATATTTTGCCCTAGTCAATAAATGTTTTGTTATATCTTTCATTTTTTTTTACCAACATATATATTTTACTGTCTTTCGTGAAGTAATCTCAAAACCGTTACTTTGAACACCAACAAATGCAAATGAGATTGATTAAGCTACGCCCATTCTGTGACGTAAGCGATCTTACATCTCACTCAGCGGTCCAACATCTATTTTTTATGCCCGCTCAGAAAAACTTTAGAGATTTTAGACTTTTTTCGTATAGATTCGTGAAGGAATATAACAATATTGTTTCCATTTTCAACTAGTTGTTAAGCAGTTGAAATATAAATATAATGTGTAATTGCAAAATGCATTATATTATGAGTGTTTATATTTGATGAAGACAATTACTTAAGTGTTGTAAAATTCCTGATCATTTAATAAAACGGTTATTATTTTTGAATTCGGTCTACTTGTGACTATACGGACCTGGTCAAGTATCGGTCAGCCAATACCTGGCCAGGTCCTTATAGTCAGTAGACCTCATCAAAGTCATTAATTATATAGAGTTATTAAACCTTGCGTCGCTGATGAGACTGTAGTTCTACTGGTGTGTACGCATAGCAAAAGAAAAGATTCACTTTGATTTAAAACTTAGCAGCAGGCAGCAAGGAGTTTAAATTATGTATCTAAATGGAATTTATTTGTGTGCCAAGTTACATTGAAGTCTAACCAAAATTTTAGTAGAAGTAGCATTTTGAAAGGATTTCTCAGAATTTTTTCTATAAACAATGACAACACCATTCACCTGAAGTAAAATCGATATACAAAATTGTGAATCGTAGTGTACTCTGATTGTCTTCAAAATTAGATTAGAATGAACCCAAAATTCTGACAGGAAAAGCGTTCTCTTTGAGAAACACCCCTTGGACCACACGTTTTAGAACTCTTGTAAAAGTACCCTTGCTGTACAAAACTATACACTTTCTTACTTTATAACTAGGAGTAGAACAATTTTTTGGAAAGAATTTATTCATTTTCACATAAAATCAATGAGGCACTTTTGCTCACCATAACTATGTATTTTTAATAGTTAATTAAGGGAGCCGAATGTAGTTTCCATTGTGCACAATTCATTGCAAAATCTTAGACTTTATATCGCGTGAAAACGAAAGTGTTTGAAAGAATTCATTATGTTACGTCCTAGGCAGGGAGTTGGTATTTCATAGTAAAAGATCAGAGGCTTCTCAAATAATCGCGCGGAAACCAAAGTGCGGGGTCAGAAAGAAATAACACATCTTTGAGAATTATAAAATATTTAATATTCACCATGGATGTATCTAGATCGCAGATTTAAAAAATAGATGTATACCTCCGATATCAGCCAGTAAATATTGGTATCCTGGTGTTTTCATGTTATATACTTCACCAAAAGGCATGTTCTCAAGAGGAACTTTTAAGCAATACACTGAGGCTACTTCAGGCTCTAACGCCAAAATTAATTGTTCATTGGGCAAACCGGCCTGAAATAAAGAAAATCTTGGTGATTATTTAGACACAAGATAACCGTAAATATATCCAAAGTATATTTTAAGTAGATTTTATTCCAATCTGCTTTTACCATCTTTCTCTCTGGAGGATATATTCTTTGTAATAATAAAATTGAGTTTTATCTGTTGAGTTGCACTTTTTCGTGCTAATAAATTAAAACTGCAAATAACAGAACGAATAATTGGTAACATAAATCAAAAAGTTGTTTCACACTTAATTTCATGGTTTGGATATAAATATAATTAAGGTCTTCTGTCTCAACGGAAGACCTTCGTATTTCTCTGTTGTTTCTTTTCAACTTTTTTCATTATAATATTCTTATCGATTTTGTGCACGCGATTTCTCGTAAATGTGTCGATGGATCTTCATGAAAGTTTTAAGAATGATGTCATAAAAAGATTACAATCATCTTGTCACAGAGCTGCGACTCTACAGCGATCATCCCGATCAAGCCATGATCTGAATTTTTTTTGGATCGGGGCAGATCGCAGCCGATCCGCGTCTAAATAGACCAATTTTGGCTAATTATAGTCTTCCTTACGACCGTACTTCGATGTCCTTAAGTCAGACGCGCTGCTAACACGTTTCTACTGCGATGTTACGCACACTGTTGCCGACAAGCGTCCTTGTTTACTGCGTTTACGCTAGGCTGCCACTACGACATTGAAGACCATAGTACGACGCTACACAGAGCTAGATGACTGTACCGCGATGTCGCAATGGTGGTTTTTTTTTTGCGGCCTTTACCAAATAGTTTATGGGCATTTTCAATTGTATAACTGTAAGAAGATGTGTAAAGTCTCAACTGCAAATGATCGTCAAGTATAGTGTTACCCTTTACATGTAGTTTACAGACGATGATAGTGAAAGATCAGAGCTATTAGAACAAACTCCTGTCTGATAGGTCGTGATATGATCGGCGTAAGGTCATTGTTGGTCTTCATACTAGGATCTTCAGGAACGTAGAGAGATCGCAGTGAGAACGTAGTACGAACGTATAGGGAACGTTGTATGAGCGTACTTGGTAAGTTCCTACGCTGTTACGGCGCTTTTACTGCGATAAAGAAGATATCCCTACGATGCTTCCGCGCTGCTTGTACGATTACGGCGCTTCTACTACGCTCTTTGTACGACTTAACCCCGATTCTTGTTGGCCACGATCCCGCTACGCTTGTTTTGAACATGTTCAAAATAAGCATGGTGAGAGCGTATAGCTCTCCGATCATGAAGACCCTACTGCGATCATACTACGCTTATGACGACTCCACGACGTTTCACTTGCGATTTGTCCCGATCGGTCACGCTTTTGGCCATGCTTTGATCGTAGTAGAAGTGGCGTCTATGTGTGAACGGGGGTAGGTTAATAATTAGAAAAAGAAAATTAAATTTACTGCAGCTCTTCGCAACTAGTTCTGTGACGGGATACTATTTTACCCATAAGCACTTAATTTTATCGACTGTGTGATGGTACGTTTTAAGTAATGGTGACTTTGAAAGTGGTTTAATGGTAGTTTCTTGGATTTTTGGACATTAACTAGATATATATACCATTACAGCAGCCTCTCTCATAAACTGTTTCGATGAATCACTCCATATGGCAGGGACAGTTAGAATAAATTTGATATCCCCAAGACTGACTCCCGTTCCTCTCTTTGTTAAAGTTGATAAAAGTTCCTCCTTCAAGTATCGTACGGCTAATGAAAATACAAGGAGTGCAGGCATATTTTTCCCAGATATATCTTTCAACACTGCATCCCTCCGCATGGTCTAAAATCATCAAACGAAACGCATAATTAGCTACCGTAAGTTTAGTTGAAAATCAATAATTATCTACATAATATACATTATGATGTTGGATTGAATAAATATAGATGAAATCTAACCTTCCATATTTCATTAAGTTTTGTTCAGTAACAGTTCAATCAAACAGAAGTTTTGTGGTAAACGTTTGTTACGTTTCTTACCTTATGGTACAATTCCATCTTAAATTTTTCAAAAAAGTAAAACTCATGATGTTTAAAATCTGCACACAAGTCAGCATATTTATTTTCTGCGTTGAACCCAAAGTCATTAAATGATCTGTCGGGGTTGAGAAGTAAGCAGGTTGGTGTTCTTAAAGACGCCAGACCTCCATCACCTGCATTCCACACCCCCGGGGAGTATATTTCCTTTGGATTATTCCGAAAAGAATAAGCATAACCACTGTAAGTAGTACCAAAATCTAAGGCAGCAACTAACAAATAATTCCTTTCAGAACCCGTTTCCATGTTTTCTAAATATAGATTAACTTCCTGTTTAAAGTAAATGCACTTGTTAATTTTTTTTTCACCTGTGTCATGTAGGTAAATCGTTATAAAGCGACAGGCTGATAAGAACCTCCGAGTGATGTATAATATTTACTCATGCAGAGTTTCGGTTCTGTTGTCCCGTTTTAATGATTTTACAACGATGCATGTCTGTATTTTTTTTTTTTTTTGGCACACTTGGGAATGCACTAGAAAACATTTTCTTCGTCATTTTTCTTTACATTAAATTCATACAGATAAATCAGTCATCTAAACCAGGTAAGATTCAGTATTATTGCAGCCCGGAGGACCGGGCTGCTCTAGAATCAGAATCAGATTCAGTTTATTCTCTCAAACCATACAACATGGTACATGAGGAACATAAAGTATATACGATGTCTATAAAGTCGTCAGAGGTACATTTACATATACATATAAGTTTAAGTGTTGGTGTATGGGGATTGAGGTGGAAGTAGTTATTTAGAATTAAAGGTTTTCTAAACATTGAAAAGATTGTTAATCAGAATGTTCTTTCCCTTTATAAATTACGAGATACATAATAAATTTACTTCTATAAAGTGAATCTGTAAAAATGTATATGTTTTTCATGTTTAATATGTAAAGTTGCTTAGATCATTTACATGTACTATCGAAAAAACGAAAGCTCCCTTTTTTTAGAATATCGAATTTTACTTCTCGGATAAAAACGTACTCTGCACAGTTCGTGTTTAATATTCTAAAATTGAAAATTAATACATTTTTAAATAAAGGTGATGCATGTGTCTAACTTCAATTTATATTTTATGCAGCCAACATTTACTTGAGGAATTGATCAAGTTTAAAATGGTATCGTTTTTGTTTGATTTTTTCCCGACTATAAGTTTTCAAAATATTCGCGACTATCGTTTTCATCAATTAGACGCATACCTTTTCACAATTATCGAAGCGGTTTGATGATCAAGACTCATTTTCATTGTTTACTTTATATATTTCCCGGGCGACAATTGATGGTTACATCAATGTTTTCTTGTTATAATTATATATTAACTTTACTAATCGTCAATTGAATTTATGCCCGTTGATCTAAATCATCTTTTCAAAATTGGTTCTTGTAGCTGCTGAAAGTGTAGCGTTATGATTTTATACATACAAGACTTTGACTAAAATGCTACAGTTCCCTTTATGCAAATGTTGTGCAATTTATAGCGCAAGTTTTTCTGCGCAGAGATGGGGTTTTATTTCTGAATTTTCTACTTTCAGTATTGGACAATCATTTACTGTTGTATAGCTACATATGTATAAAAAAAAGTGTTGAACACAAGATGGCTGGAACCGAACTATTTTATTAAATTATTGCGCAAAGTTATTAGTACACAAATTAAAAAACTAAACTAATTACGTAAGACACTTCTACACCTTTATCAAAAGTAAATTAAAAATTATTTTACTACCAAACATACAAATAACTAAGGATATAAGTAAAAAGAATCATTTACATATGATTTAATTTTGTTGGTATTCTAGTCTCTCATTGGTTGATTTCCAAAAAGGAACGCAAATTATTTCTTAATAACCTGGTTTGGTATGGGGACACACCCCCTTGACAACCAGCTGAATCATCTGTATCCATACAATCCACTCATTTCCAGTCCTTGGGATTCATGGGAAATTCCATATTTAATAAATGTACCTTTAACTTCAAACAGTAGCTCGATCTTACCTCGTGTAAACAAACATCATGGCTGCTAGATCTGTGTATCAGTTATTACCTCCCCTTGTTTCATTCACTTCCGTTACTAGGGATGTATTATTGAGCGGCAAATTTGAACTCATAACAGCCAACACAATTTCACACCCACAGTTGTATAATTATTTTAAAATTAAATTATAAGGAATTTCGCGGATTATAAAGCGTAAACTGACCCAAACCAGGTTAACATCGAATAATTTGGTCAAGAATTAGTCTTTCTTTAAGAAATTACAGCTATTTACAGAGTCAAAATACAATGAACACAAAAGCGTAGAGCACATCTCATTCGAAACCACTGTGCAAGGGTCTAATGTGTCTGTAACTGTTCTCTTAGTCATGTTTTTTATTTGTTGAAGTTTTCCTTCGACGCCATCTGTTATCCTCCTTCATCTGTTTGAATTGGCAAGTCAACAGACCTAGACTGGCTATAACAGTAGCAACAAGAAAACATTGATGTTTTCATCAATTGTCGCCCGGGAAATATATAAAGTAAATAATGGAAATGAATCTTGATCATCAAACCGCTTCGATATATGTGAAAAGGCATGCTTGTAATTGTCGCGAATATTTTGAAAACTTATAGTCGGATAAAAATCAAACAAAAACGATACCATTTTAAAGTTGATCAATTCCTCAAGTAAATGTTGGCTGCATGAAATATAAATTGAAGTTAGACACATGCATCAACTATTTACAAAAATGTATTTAATTTACAATTTTAGAATATAAAACACAAACTGTGCATAGTATGTTTTTATGCGAGAAGAAAAATTCGATATTCTAAAATAAGGGACCTGTCTTTTTTTCGAAGGTAAATGCAACTTTACATATTAAATATGAAAAACATGTATATTTTTACAGATTCACTTTATGGAAGTAAATATATTATGTATCTTGTAATTTATAAAGGGAAAGAACATTCTGATTAACAAACTTTTCAATGTTTAGATAACAATTCTGAATAACTACTTCCACCCATATCCCCATACACCAATACTTGAACTTATATGTATAGGGCAGCCCGGTCCTCCTGGCTGCAATAAATCCGGGATGTTTGTCGTAGTCTTGCACATCTAATCCTATTTGTCTTAATAATTTTCTGAAGTTCTCTGTCATTGGTGTCAGGTTTAAAAAAAAACCTTATTCTCACGTCCATAGAGGTATGTACATGTAAACCAAATGTGCATCTCATTTATCATGATTTTTTTCTTGTTAAAAGAAACGTATTAGCTTCAATGTGAAGTATATTTTATTTTATTTCACACTTAGTAATAAATACAGGTTTTCTGCATATGCGATATGGCTGACTTCACAATAGCCGTATCAGCCCTACAGGGCTGATATGGATTTGCAGAATTAATAACCTTTATCAGCCCCGCAAATCCATATCAGCCCTGCAGGGCTGATACGGCTATTGTGACGTCAATACATGTATCACACCCTTAATAAATTAAACCACAAAAAAATACTTGTGATCATACACAATTTTGGTGGGTTCATATTCTCTTAATTTTAACTTTTTGAAAAGAAGATTAATCATAATTTACAAATACATGTAATAGATTATTTTCAAATTACGGATCGAGTGCATTGAAATAGAAGTAGAAACAAAACCAAATCGTATGAGACAATACATACATACATTCTGACATTTACTTTGTTTGACCTTAATAAAAAGCATTATAAAATTACAAGTGATAAAAATAAATACATACTATGTTAAGTGATAAATACACATAACACACAAGACCTAATCACCAAAGTCTGTCTGGCGTATGAATATAGGGACTACGCCGTTACTGTTTAAACAAAGTGAAAAATTTATGTCTGTTATACGATTCATTTGTATTTCTTTGTTGCAAAAATATAGTTTATCATTTTAAAACTTTGATTTTTGTTACCTGTTATCATTGTGCACTATTTTCCTTTCGGATTAAGCTGTTTGAAAGGTTGACCTATCAATTGCAACTTACATGAAGGATAAGGCAGGAGTTTTAAATTAAAAAAAAATCAAACTTGCGGAAAATACAGGGGATAAAAAATGTAAAATAAGCATTGAATTATCATTTTTTAAGATGCAGTCTCATAACTGCAATGGTGTGCGCAAACAAATTTTCATAATGCGCGCGCTAACGCGCGTTACTCAATATGTTTGCACACACCATTGCAGTTATGAGACTGCATCTTTCGAAAAATAATGATTTAATACACTTTCTCTTTTCGTTTAGACTTTTTTGAATGAATTTTGCTTTGTGTGAATACAAGAATGAGTCTGCTTTAAACAGGGCGCAATTGCTTGTGTTTGATATATAGAACAAGTGCTTCAGAATCAAAGTTTGAATATAAAACTTACACACACAATCTTCTTTGTTTATTGTAATATAAAAAAACTTAAGTGTTCTAATAAAAGTATCTTTTTTTCAAGCTGATTATAGATGGGTCTATTTAAGCTTGTTATTTAGAAACAAAAGATTTTGCAGCAAGTGTTTTGTATAATATCTGCAACATGCTGTGCGAATGAAACATGTATGAATCCCATACATGTATGATCACTCTGTAAGTACAACATTCATGAAGTGTCCCTGTCTTTTTTCGGCTTTTGATGTTTTGAAAAAAAAAAATAACCCAAATCAATATCTGTTGTTTTCTTTGGTTGATCTTGTTGGCCTAGTTTGCACTGCCCTTGGTCTTTCAAAAGGTGCATTTGAAAACCTCCCTTTTCGCAGATTAATCCAAATTTTAAATTTTAGTAAATATTTTTTGTTTATTGCATTAACACATGTTATGAATTAATTAACAATAATAAATATTAACAAATAAATTACAAAATTTTCATGCCATAGTCAAAGATATGAAAACTATATTACACAAAACTCATTACGAAATATTTGATTTATACAAGCTGACTGGATAATGTTCACTTGCCTGTTAAATCACATATTCGTCTTTCAGTAGAAGAATTTTTTTAAAAAGGCTGTAGTTATTGCATAGAAAATGAAAGGTGTGTGTTTACGTTTACAAATTATTCAGTGTTTTCAATGTGCAAAATAGCCATCTTAAGCTTATTAAAAATATGGATTTCAAGAGAGGGGAAAAAGATGTTCTGTTATTATAGGTAAATTATATAGAACGGGGAAATGAGAATCACCGGTACTTAACTTACACAATGTACATGTACATATATATGTTTTGATTTTTTAACTACAATGCAAATTTAATGATCTCAGTTGTTTATTACGAATCAGTAATTTTTCCAATTCTCCTTACAAATCAGTAATTTCTCCAACTTATTCTCGTGTAAGGGTTTTCGACACGCTCTCTTCCTGGTAGAGTTTCATAAACACCACATGATATTGTATCACCTGGCTTGTATATTACATATCCCTCAAGCACCTACATTTCAGATAAAAAGTGTCTTATTAAAAAAATAGCTCGTTAAAGTGTAAAATCAACGATTATTTAATTGCACATGTACCTACCGCATCATCCTTTATTTCATCATAGACTTCAGATTGTGGTTCGCTACAACCAGTGTGAGAGTCTTGATTTCTTCTTGTATTATCATCTGAATTCTTTTTGTTCGCAGACATTCTCCATTTATTGACCAATACAACCAAAATAACAAAGACCAACAACAATAAACCAGATATGGCTATCCCTATCAGAGCCAATGTGTTGAAGGAAGAAGAGGATGCCTGCTTTTCCACAATCACTTCTATATAACCTTGATAATAAAGATTGTCATTAAGGATTTGCTTTTTATTTTAAGTGTCTCTTAAAGAGCGAATTGTTACGAAAATAAACAAGAGGCCCAGGGGCCACAGCGCTCACCTGAGCACATCGGGCTTGAATTTACCCCCCCCCCCCCCTCCAGGCGTTCATCATTTGAACAAACTAGAATCTGCACTACCTGAGGATGATTCCATATATATATCAGTCACTAATCATAGCTTTGAAGTACTTAAAAAAGATGATTTTAAAAGGTTTCCCTATATATCCCTATGTAAAACTTGGGTCGGCCATTTTGGCCCCACCCTAGCCCCAAGGGTCATGATTTGAACAAACTTGAATCTGCACTACCTGAGGATGATTCCACATGAGTTTCATCTTTCCTGGCCCAGTGGTTCTTGAGAAGGATTTTTAAAGATTTTTGCTATATATTCCTATGTAAAACTTGGGTCGGCCATTTTGGCCCCACCCTTGCCCCGGGGGTCATGATTTGAACAAACTTGAATCAACACTACCTGAGGATGCTTCCACATGAGTTTCATCTTTCCTGGCCCAGCGGTTCTGGAGAAGAAGATTTTTTTAAAATGCCATTAATTTTTAACAAATTCATGATTATCTCCCCTTGGAAAAGGGTGTGGCCCTTCATTTGAACAAACTTGAATTCCCTTTACCCAAGGATACTTTGTGCCAAGTTTGGTTGAAATTGGCCCAGTGGTTCTTGAGAAGAAGATGAAAATGTGAAAAGTTTACGCCGACGACGACAACGACGTCAACGACAGACGACGGACAAATTTTGATCAGAAAAGCTCACTTGAGCCTTCAGCCCAGGTGAGCTAATAAATCAATTAACATGAAAAATGTGGAAAGAATATGTACTTGAAATAACAAAATATATAATTAAGGTCTTCCGTCTTCACGGAAGACCTTCTAGTGATTCTACTGTTTCTTATTATTCTTATTAAGGTCTTCCGACTTCCTTCGGAAGACCTTATTGTTTTCCTTCTGTTTTTTATTATTATTATTATTATTATTATTATTCTTTTTTCATAGTACAGCCGATATCTCAGCTATGAGTGGACAGATATCAACGATTTTCACAGGGAAGATGCATCATGAGAATATCTCCAGACGTATTTTTCATTTTTTCAAAATTTACTTCCGTTCGCGATTTTTGGGGATTTTTGTATTTTTTAAAAGGCATTTTGTCCAGCAGTTTTCTCGAGAACGGCTGAAGATATGAACATGAAACTCACTGAGGTGATAGAACATTGAACTCCATTATGGGGAACGACCTTTATTTTTCGTCGTCTGCACTTCCGGTCGCAAACGGAAGTGAATTCAAAAAGTCCAATTTTTCAACTTTTTTGATTTTCAATATTTTTCTTTAGGATTTACAGGGTTTATAGAGTGTCTTAAGAGAATTCTAAATATGTGTTCAATATCTTGATGCGTGCATATATTGAAAAGATATGACCAAACCAAACTTTATCCCACTGTCGGGGGTTCGAATCCCGCTGTAGGCGTTGAAATTTTTTTTCTTTGTTTCTGTCTTTTTTCAGTTGCAAATGACTTCTCTCTCTTTTTTAACATGTATGGAATATTTTCCCGATTTTTAAAAGCTATTTTTGAGATATTTTGAAGAATATCTGTAATAATCATGAGATATGTTGAGAGGCTGCTGTAAAGGAACGTAAACGAAAAAAATACATTCTGAAATTTTATGGGACGACGCAGCATAGAATTCTGACGAAAACCGGTCGGAAGACCTGCTTGTTGCACCAGCAACAAGAACGCATCTAGTTATTATTATTATTATTTTTTTTTTCCCCAAAATTTTGTGCACGCGATTTCTCGAAAACTATTCAGTAGTTTTCTGTGAAAATTTCAGGAATTATGCGTCATTATATGAAGTTGTGGCATGGATAGGAATATTTGGAATACTCACCTTTAGTTCCAAGTTATTGACACTTTTCTGATTTTAAAATGCAATTTTGTCCCCCCTTTTTTTCGAAAATGGTTTAAGATATTAACTGGAGACTTGTAAGAGATTATAGATGATGACTTTTAGATGTGACGAATCACCTTTTCGTGTGTCGTCGGTACTTCCGGTTGCTACCGGAAGCGAAATGAAAAAGTCCGTATTTTCTAACTTTTTTGTTTTTCAATATTTTTCATTGATTTTTAGAATTTTATTAGAGACCCTTCTTATAATGCTTACTATATAATTTGTTTGAATATTGATAAATCCAAACTCTAGAAATTAACATTCAAAAATCTGAAGTGGGTCCAAAATGGCGGCTGTCTCTGTCAACTCCGACATTTCGCAATAGGGGTTTACGGAGGCAGCAGAGCGTTTGCTTGAACGAAAGTAAAATAAGGATAAAAGAAGTGTAAAGGAATACTAGGATTGTCACGTCGTTGTTACGTTGCAAATGTGTGTCAAACTATGTTTTAATCCATGGTGGTCTCAAACGTCTTCTATAATTCGTTTTGGCTGGTTCTCAAAGTAGAAAAAGAAAAGACTAAATGTGCAAATGAAATACGATACCTAGTATCTTTTACATTTTGCGGAAAAACAGATTTTAAACCATAGTTATAATAGTTTTTAAGAAACATATATAGTAAGTATTAAACGTAACCACCGTTTTCCTAATGCACACTTGAATTAAACAAATACAAAAGACAGAAATAAGAAAAGCATATCTAAAAAGATAATTTAATGGAGTTTATATCATCATTCTTGTCTCAATGATCTCATTCAAGTTATTAAACATAATTGGTGTCTGATTCCTTGACCGTCGTAGGGCGACACGCTTTTCGGCGAAGCAATTCAAGCTGTACATGAAAGTTTAAGTAATCGGGATATTTCATTATAGGGATAAACAGCAAAATAAAAATCAGTTGAAAATTATAGCAGTTTCACTGATTTAGTGCTAGTTATCTATATACGATATAGAATGTGTAAAAGCGTTAAATATACTTTCTTAACAATGAAATTTAAGCTATACGAACATTCTTTTTTTATTTCCATTGAAACTATCACACCTATTTAATGGTACATTCCAAAGAAAAAGGCCCGAAGATTTCTTCGATTCGTTTGACGCAAAATTATGAATAGTGACCCGCCTTTCATTATTCTAAGACAGATGTACTGTTGCAGAAGTATATAAATGTATATTTAAAGCTGTGGTCTCAATAGCGTAATAGTCAGCGCTTTGGATTTTTGCGCTGGCGCAGGTTCAATCCCCTTTGTTTCCATAAAAAGTTATATCACTTTCCAACTCGATTTTGTGGGTTTTTTTCCAGAATTGGACGGAAGACCTCTCGTTGCTCGCAACGAGTTTCTTTTCTAGTTTTATAAACTAATTACATTCTGATTTTATCAAAGTTCCTATCACTGATGTAGTTCCTTCAGGACATTTTTCACACGTTTGTTGTCCAAACTGGTCCTGATAAAAACCTTCAGAGCACTGGACACAATCGCCATTGTCGTAATACCAACCTGGACCACATTTCCCTGTCAACAAATTCCATACACATTTTAAAAAATGTTTTGAAATATATCTGCAACAAATTGATTGAATAATGATAATTACGTTTCCCTTTTTGATATTATAATACTGTGCTTAATAAGCAAATTTGCAAAAGAATACACACCTGCATGTGTAAATAGAGGTTAATGAACAAGATGATTTCATAAATATTCGTAAATTTTTCTTAAATATAAAATATTCGAACTAACTGCACGTTTTTCTTCCTTCCATTAAGTATTCAACTGTCCCAATACCACAAATCTCTCGTATTGGATCAGCTTTAATTTTTTCAAACTGGCATTTAAGTTGGTGGCAAACGTCTTTAAATGTTCCATTAGTAAAATAGTTGGCTATAGAAATCCCATGGACATCCATTCTTGTAATGAGCTCATTTTTATTTGCCTGATACCTAGGTGTAAAGTTACAATGTAGATTTAGAAATTTGAAAAAGTATTTGTTTTTCGTTTGTATTTATAATTTATACTTTTGACTACTGACTAGACTACGACCCTTTAACGTTCACAATAATTTTATGTGAATACATGGAATAATAAAGTATTTAAAGCAAAACAATATCTCTAAAAATCTAAAATAACAATTATACTAATATTATTTTTTTAAAAAGGGGGGTGGGGCAGAAATAACCCTTAAAAAGAAGGAGAGAAGCATGAAATAGAAAGAAAAGTATTCAAACCACGCACGGTAGTATTCCCTCCAATGTTGTCCATATCTGAAGATCTTCAGCTGAGAGATGTTTTCCCTCAATTCTCTGAAAAGGCTTGTCACACAGTAAAATATCCCCTGATGGACAAAGCCCTGATTGCCGTATACAGTCCCTTAGGTCCAGTGGACTAAACTTAAGTTTAGGACACGTAAAACTGAATGTGTAGTTTCTGTCTAATTTAGTAGGTTCTGGCTCTATAATCAGTCAGGGAAAATCCAGTCCAGTTTTTATTCAGAATTAAAGAACCGCTCATGCTTGATACATTTGTTAAGTGTAGACTTGCATATAATACTTACTGAAACAGCTAGATGTTTGAAATTCAGAAGAGAACTTTGGTGTCCATTCTCCTTTCTGGCAAGTGTAACTCTGATTATTTGTCTGTATGTATCCTGAATAGCAATAGTCGATGCCACATGTTAAAGTCTCTCTGTCTTGGCATGAGACTATTCCGTGTAGAACTTGGGGCGGGCTTTCACATTGTGCTCCTAGCAGATTACAAAAAAATGACTTGAACTTAAAAGTACATGTATGATTTAATGCTCATGGAGTTATTTCAGAGAAGTGCAAAAATCGAATCTACTTTCATATTTAATAATCTATGAAGTTATTACAAAATTTACACTTAATATCTAAGAGCTCTTACTTGGCATTTCATTTACTTTAACAGTAAACTGACAGATATCAGTGTTTCCAGATGGGTCAGTAGCATTGTATTGAACCACATGTGTTCCAAATGGCATAAATTCTCCACTGGCTTTGTTACTTGTGACAGTTACATTCCCAGAATTATCTTCAGCAACTATTGGTGTCCAAAATATTATGGATCCGCCATTGGAACCATACTTCTTTATGCCATCAGAAGGACAATTAACGAACGTCGGTTGAATGAAATCTGTGAAAATATCAAATATATATATCAAATTCGTTTTTCAAGGGTTCTTAGTAACTTTATTATTTCTTACTTTGAATGATTTCTTTCAAAGTAGAATTCACAAGAAAAAAGGTTTTACACTAGTTTTACACAATCTAGTTTTTGAAAATCACACAGTGTGCATCATTTAGAACTTTCTGCTAAAAAAAAGTTCATTACACTAACAAGTAGTTTGGGAAAAATCACATGTTCAATTCTTTTAAAAAGACGAATGATTGGGCATGTTTGTCTTCATCGTGGAGTTACGTCCAAGAAAACTAATTTATTTAAATTTATTAATTTTTAGCTCACCTGAGCCGAAGGCTCAAGTGAGCTTTTCTGATCACATTTTGTCCGGCGTCCGTCTGTCCGTCTGTCTGTCTGTCTGTCTGTCCGTCCGTCTGTCTGTCTGTAAACTTTTCACATTTTCGACTTCTTCTCAAGAACCGCTGGGCCAATTTCAACCAAACTTGCAACAAAGTATCCTTGGGTGAAGGGGATTCAAGTTTGTTCAAATGAAGGGCCATGCCCTCATTCAAGGGGAGATAATTAGGAATTAATGAAAATTTGGTGGCATATTTTAAAAATCTTCTTCTCAAGAACCACTGTGCCAGGAAAGATGAAACTTATAGGGAAACATCCTCAGGTAGTGTAGATTCAAGTTTGTTCAAATCATGACCCCCGGGGGTAGGGCGGGACCAAAATGGCCGACCAAAGTTTTACATAGAAATATAAAGGAAAATTCTTTAAAAATCTTCTTCTCAAGAATGACAAAGCCATAATTCATCATTTTTATATGGAAGCATGCTCAGGTAGTGTAGATTCAAGTTTGTTCAAATCATGACCCCTGGGGGTAGGGCCGGGCCAAAATGGCCGACCAAAGTTTTACATAAAAATATAAAGGAAAATTCTTTAAAAATCTTCTTCTCTAAAATGACAAAGCCATAATTCATCATATTTATATGGAAGCATGCTCAGGTAGTGTAGATTCAAGTTTGTACAAATCATGACCCCCAGGGGCAGGGCGGGGCCAATATGGCCGACCAAAGTTTTACATAGAAATATATAGGAAAATTCTTTAAAAATCTTCTTCTCAAGAATGACAAAGCCATAATTCATCATATTTATATGGAAGCATGCTCAGGTAGTGTAGATTCAAGTTTGTTCAAATCATGACCCCCAGGGGTAGGGCGGGGCTAAAATGGCCGACCAAAGTTTTACATAGAAATATATAGGAAAATTCTTTTAAAATCTTCTTCTTAAGAATGACAAAGCCATAGTTCATCATATTTATATGGAAGCATGCTTAGGTAGTGTAGATTCAAATTTGTTCAAATCATGACCCCCGGGGGTAGGGCGGGGCCAAAATGGCGGACAAAAGTTTTACATAGAAATATATAGGAAAATTCTTTAAAAATCTTCTTCTCAAGAATGACAAAGCCATAATTCATCTTATTTATATGGAAGCATGCTCAGGTAGTGTAGATTCAAATTTGTTCAAATCATGACCCCCGGGGGTAGGGCGGGGCCAAAATGGCCGACCAAAGTTTTACATAGAAATATATAGGAAAATTCTTTAAACATCTTCTTCTCAAGAATGGCAAAGCCATAATTCATCATATTTATATGGAAGCATGCTAAAGTAGTGTAGATTCCTGTTTGTTTAAATTATGACCCCCGGGGGTAGGGCGGGGCCAACATGGCCGACCAAAGTTTTACATAGAAATGTATAGGAAAATTCTTTTAAAATCTTCTTCTCAAGAATGACAAAGCCATAATTCATCTTATTTATATGGAAGCATGCTCAGGTAGTGTAGATTCAAGTTTGTTCAAATTATGACCCCCGGGGGTAGGGCGGGGCCAAAATGGCCGACCAAAGTTTTACATAGAAATATATAGGAAAATTCTTTAAACATTTTCTTCTCAAGAATGACAAAGCCATAATTTATCATATTTATATGGAAGCATGCTCAGGTAGTGTAGATTCAAATTTGTTCAAATCATGACCCCCGGGGGTAGGGCAGGGCAAAAAATGGCCGACCAAAGTTTTACATAGAAATATATAGATAATTCTTTAAAAATCTTCTTCTCAAGAATGACAAAGCCATAATTTATCATATTTATATGGAAGCATGCTCAGGTAGTGTAGATTCAAGTTTGTTCAAATTATGACCCCCGGGGGTAGGGCGGGGCCAGAATGGCCGACCAAAGTTTTACATAGAAATATATAGGAAAATTCTTTGAAAATCTTCTCATGAATGACAAAGCCATAATTTATCATATTTATATGGAAGCATGCTCAGGTAGTGTAGATTCAAATTTGTTCAAATCATGACCCCCGGGGGTAGGGCAGGGCAAAAATGGCCAACCAAAGTTTTACATAGAAATATATAGGAAAATTCTTTAAAAATGTTCTTCTCAAGAATGACAAAGCCATAATTTGTCATATTTATTTGGAAGCATGCTCAAGTAGTGTAGATTAAAATTTGTTCAAATCATGACCCCCGGGGGTAGGGCGGGGCTAAAATGGCCGACTTAAGTTTTTAAAGATATATATGTAGGAAAATTCTTTAAAAATCATTTTCTAAAAAATAGTTAATCCATGATTGGTCATGGGACTACTTTTGGATTTAAACTTTACAATAAACAGCCATTTTCTACTTTTCCTACCCTTAGTGCTCAGGTGAGCGATGTGGCCCATGGGCCTCTTGTTTTATTATTATTACTCAGTTGAAAGATTTTTTTTAAATCTTGCAAGTTTCTCTTTTGGATAAATTTTGATATGGGCTTTGTAGGAGAATCTGAAGAAATAAACTCGAAAAGAATATTGTTGAAAGATATAAACTATTTCCTTGATTTAAACTTTCAATTTAAACCAGAAGTCTCTGTCGAGACAGTAGCTCTACTGGTTTGTACTAATATAACAAAGGATGAGAAAAGAAGCCATTGACATCAGACCAACACTGTAGAAGTAGAAGCGTTTGAAAGGAATTTCACAGACATTTCTATTTTAGTAACAATGGCAACACTATCATCGAAATCAAAAACCGATGCACTATTTTATGTATCTCAATGTAGTCTACTTTTGTGCCAAGTAATATTGAAATCAGACCAAAATTGTAGGAGGAGTAGCGTTTTAAAGGAATTTCACAGAAAATTCTATTTTTAGTAACCATGGCAACACCGTTCATCGAAATCAAAAACCGATGCACTATTTAATGTATTTTAGTGAAGTCTACTTGTGTGCCAAGTAATATTAAATCAGACCAAAACTGTAGGAGGAGTAGCGTTTTAAAGGAATTTCACAGAAAATTCTATTTTTAGTAACCATGGCAACACTGTTCATCGAAATAAAAAACCAATGCACTATTATCTTAGTGTAGTCTACTTGTGTGCCAAGTTAGATTGAAATCAGACCGAAACTGTAGGAGGAGTAGCGTTTTGAAAAATTGTTTACAGACAGACGGACAGACAGACGGACGGACGACGGACACCTTACTATCGCATAAGCTCTTCTGGTCTCTGACCAGTAGAGATAAAAAAAAATCAAACTATTTTACAACAGTTAAATAAATAACATCTTATATTTTTGTCAAAATTCAAACAAGATATCTGAACGATGACTATTAATTGACAAACGTAGAAAAATACTTTTTGATTGCTTCCTTCAAGTGTAATAGAGATAATGTAAAGTTTGCTCTCATTGACACAAAAGGAAGATTTTGTTTTAAGATAAATAAAATTAAATCACATATCAGCATACGTTGAGCGTTTAAGGACTGTATGTGGATTTATCTATATAGAAACAAATTAGTTTATTTTTACCAACCATTCGTCCTGAATTGTACAATACATGGAAGAGACTGTCCCCTTGTATCGTTCACTGTCAGTACAAGCTCTCCAATCTCTGCACTCCAAACGTACTCTTTTATCGGAAATAGAATTGTTATGTTTCGTCCATCACAGCTTTGTCCATATATTTCAGGTAAAAATACAAAGGATGTTCGGGTAATATTTTCCTTTACTTTGGTAAAATTAACTTCTTGGATACCATCTGGACAGTTTACCACTTTGGCTGTAATATAATATGAGATAATTTAAGGTTTCATTTCTAAATATTCGTATCGTTAGTCATTTTAGTACTTTAGATAAAATTCATTCTTTGACTTTGTTTCTATATTTAATAGACCCGACACAAAGGTTGGTCTTTTAGCGCTTTCTCCGTTAAGGACATTGTGCTACTTACGTGCCTCTTTGCATATCTCTATAAAAAAATATTTTAGGCTAATTATCAAACGTTGAAGATAAAGAAACAATATTTTGTAGACTACGCATTTTATCACAATAAAGTGTATTTAGAGAAAAGTCCTTTCTCTTTAACTTTCTCTTATTGAAACTGATTTTTTTTTTCCTTTTCAAAAATTGCAAAATAAAACATGGACCCACCAATTTCACACTGCCTTCCTGTAAACCACGTGGTACATGCGCAATGAAACCCATTTCTTATATTGATGCAAGTTCCATTATTTAAACATGGCTTGCTGTCACACTTGCCGTAATCTTTATAAATGAAGGTTAATTATTTTGAGAGTAACTAAATGCAACAATACTAAATTTATCATACGAGGGTTGTTCGAAAAGTTCGTGGACTACTGATATTTATTTTAACCCTTAATTACATCCAAACATGCATTTAGTTATAATATTTAGGAAAAATAAGAAAAGGTTTCTAGTAAATTCATAAAGATTCTCGAAAAGCTTAAAAATAAATTCATATTTCTTATCTGTTATAAATCAATCTTGGTTTTTTAGCCATTCTTTACCTGATTCACACCGTGATCCGTTGTACCTGGACTGACAAGTACAGGTAAAACTGTCCCAGTTATTATGGCAAATACCTCCGTTCTTACATTGAGTGCTAGAGCAGTCGTTGATGTCTACAAAATAATAATGAAATTTTTCCAAAACCTGGAGACTTAAGCTAATCTAAATTGATGTATGATAGTAGTATTCCATTTAAAACAGATATTGATTTCCCCTTGAAAAAATCATGCATTTTGTCATTTATCAAGTGTAAACTACAGAACAGAATTCTTTTGTTATTTTGCATTTTATGGAACTCAAGTTGTTCACAAAGATTTTGCATTTGAACGAAATTTTCTTTATCGAGAAAGCTTCCTGTTTGAACGTGATTAAATATCTATTGAAAAAAAACAATAACAGGATTCTTATGAAGACGCCAAATCAAAGGTCTATGATTCTATTCCAAATCGATTTTGAAATGGATTAATTTTATCTAGATCTATACATTTCATCTAATCGACTTCAAGATGAACGAAATTTTCTTTATCGAGAAAGCTTCCTGTTTGAACGTGATTAAATATCTATTTTTAAAACTAATACGAAAAAAATAATTCAGTCTGCATTATTGCAATTGCAACTACCATTGAAAATTTGAAATAATAGTCACCAAAGTTTCATTATTGAAGAGGGTTATTCATGAAGAAGAAAAAAATTATTTCGGTGTTACATCCACTGTTGATAGAAAAACATAATAAAATTATTTTTTTTAAATATGAAATGTAAATATAATTTAAATAATGGAAATGTGATATGCTTGCAACCTGATTTTTTTTTTTTTTTTTTTTTTTTTTGCTTTTGAAATGAAGAAATGAATCTTGAATCACTATTTTATATCATCAATATTATTTTACTAGCGAACGTTATTTCAATATTAGTTAAAACCTGGTTTTGCTTTTCGAAATGCCTTTGAAACCAATATTGAATTAAATATTTCATTATAGTGAACGTTACTTTAAACCTGCTTTTGGTTTTGAAATGCATTCCCAGCTAACTGTCTCTGGTGATAATTATTATACATTGAAAAGGATTGTTTGTTACATACCTTCAAGACATGAATTTTTACATGCTTTTTTAAGGTGGGCCATGCTTTCCTTTGAGGACACACAGTCTGTCAATTCTTTACGTTGATTGTAGAAGCACACCTTTCTCTCTCGTTGCTGATATCCCATTCGACACGTAGAACTACATGTTGTCCATGAAGACCATGAGGCCCAGTCACAATATTCATAATTCCTATGATATATTAAACTGTTAAGCAAGAAGTGACTAAATGTGTATGAAAACCAAGAAATATTGTAATTTTGGGAAAAGGTATTCATACAAAAGTCCTTGTACGATACATCAAACAAACTGAAAGTATAAGAAACACTTGAAAAGCAAAAGGCAAAAGCCAATATCCTCATGTTCACAATAACAGGATTCTTATCAAGACGCCAAATCAAAGAATTCTTATTCTGTTCCGAATCGATATTCAATGGATTAAGTTTATCTACATTTTACCTAATCGACTTCAAGATGTTTGATAACACGTGATATTTAGAAGGTATCTAACATTGTTTTCGTAAAACAATGAGATCTGAAAGGTTGTTTTTTTCTCCGGTGTCCGTCTGTCTGTCTGTCGATCCGTCTGTCTGTAAACTTTTCACATTTTCGACTTCTTAAGAACCACTGGGTCAATTTCAACCAAACTTGCCACAAAGTATCCTTGGGTAAAGGGAATTCAAGTTTATAAAATGAAGGGCCACACCCTATTCAAAGGGGAGATAATTATAAATTAGTGAAAAATTAATGGCATCCTTTAAAAATATTCTTCTCAAGGACCACTGAGCCAGGAAAAATGAAACTTATATGAAAACATCCTCAGGTAGTGTAGATTCATTTTTGATTAAATCATGACCCCGGGGTGTATGGCGGGGCTACAATTGACGATCAAGTTTTACATATTAGAAATATATAAGAAAAATCTTTAAAAATCTTCTTCTCAAGAACCATTCGGCCAGGAAAGATGTAACTTATAAGAAAACATTATCAAGGAGTGTGGATTCAATTTTGTTCAAATCATGATCCCAGGGGTAGGGCGGGGCCACAATTGACGATCAAAGTTCTGCATAGGAATATATAGGAAAAATCTTTAAAAATCTTCTTCTGGAGGACCACTGGTCCAGGGAAGATAAAACTTATAATCATGGAAACATCCTCAGGAAGTTCAGAATTAAATTTGTTCAAATCATGACCCCCGGGGGTAGGGCAGGGCAGCAACTGACGATCAAAGTTTTACATAGGAATATATAGGAAAAATATCTAAAAAATTTTCTTCTCAAGAATAACTTGGCCAGGAAAGATAAAACTTATATGGAAACATCCTCAGGTAGTGTAGATTCAAATTGTTCAAATCATGACCCTAGGGGGTAAGACGGAACTACAACTGACGATCAAAGTTTTATATAGGAATATATAGGAAAAAACTTGAAGAATCATTTTCTCCAGACCCACTGGGCCAGGAAAGATTTAATTTATGTAAAAACATCCGCAGGTAGTGTAGATTCAAGTTTGTTCAAAGCATGACCCCGGATGTAGGGCGTGGCCACACTTGACGATTAAATTTTTACATAGGAATGATCGAATACATCGGAATTTTTTTAAAAACTCTTCTTTTTAAGAACCACAGAGTCATGATTTGTCATGTCTTTATGGAAGCATCCTCAGGTAGTGTTGATTCAAGTTTGTTCAAGTCATGACCGGATCAAAGTTAAACCTAAAATATTCAGGATTTTTTTTCCCAAGAACAGAAAAGCAAATGTTTAATCATATTGATATGGAGGCATCCTCAGGTAGTACAAAGTCATACTGGTTCAAATGATAGCCCCCAGGTGTAGGGCCAGGCCACAACGAGGCCAGGAGCCAATATGCTTAGGTGAGCGATGTGGCCCATGGGCCTCTTTTTTTTTAAACGGACGAAACGTCATGAGAAAAACATTATTTTCAAAAGAAATTACCATGATGATTAATGAAAAGTCTGTGCTGATAAACGTAATCTGCAAATTGGTTTTCTGTATTCAGGTTTTAATAAAATTAGATATTTTTCCAGTCTTCAGAAATAAATAAGTAACAAGTGGGCCCTCTTTTAGTGTTTCATTTGAGTGTTGCCAATCAAGTGAGTATTTTTTATTCATGGATTGTTTTAATGAATTCATAAAACTACTCTTAGTATAGGACATTATGTTCGGGATATCAAGAATTTTTAGTAATTTTTCTAATGAGGAGTACCAAGTTGTTTTTTGGACGAAATAAAGTTCTTTGCTACATATAAACGCATCTTTTAGTAAAAGGAAATCTGAATTTAAATTTTCTAATCTGTAGCAATATTTACGAGTGGTGATCAAAAAGTTCGCAAACTAATTGAATAACTTTCCATACAAGAAAAAATATTTGGTTTTAATGTTGATTATATTTTAAATTAATCCTCTCTGATTTTAATGCACATCAACCACCGTTCTGCGCATGCGCGAATCACGTGATATTGGCGGTCACGTGACCACCTCCGTAGCGTTCTGTCACAAAAGTTGAAAGATTTTTCCGAGTTTTATATTTCTTTCCATGTGAGGTAATTTTTATGACAAGAACAGTTCATTTGTCAGAAATGGTCATATCTCGGCAACAGAATGGGTGGATAATAATATCCTTTCCAAAAATAAGCATGGCGACCATTAAAACACAAATCTTCTGTCTCAGGAGAGACATTTATTCAAGGTGAATAGAGAATGGGTGCATCCTTTTTATCATATCTAATATGTTTAAAATCTAAAGTAAACAATATCTTAGGTATTTAATACTTATATCATTGTTCAAATATTCAACTATATTTCAAAGTGCTAATTGGAGGTCTTTAATAGCAAATTGCTTAACTAAAAATACATATCTTTTCAAACTTGCTTTTACTGGGCAAGATGACAAGTATCATTTTTAACCATCAGCCTTCCTTCACTAAAACGATTAATCCAAGCATTAATTGAATTTATAGGAACTCATTTATCTCAATAAAGTGTGTATAAATTATTATATGATACTGTAGAGGGATTTCTAAGATATACAATAAATTGTACAGTCGTTTGTTGAACGAGTTCGTCTGAAATAACCATTTTTCGTCACAAGTGACCTAACTAGTGAGGTCATTTTCACATTGTGAAGTCATAAACAAGGAGAGAAACTTTATTCAGCATAAGCTATTTATAGAACTTGTGTATGGCCATGTGTGTACCGAATTTCATTCTAATCTGAATTGTGGTTTTGTAGATATAGAGAAAGTTTGCGAACTTTTTGATCACCCCTCGTAAGTAACATGTTGATAATATCATAATGTAAAGGATATCTATACCTAATTCCGAAACAGAGGCATGGTTCATACTTTTTCTATTCAAACCCAGTATAGTTTTACAAAACTTGATGTGTAAATTTTCAACTGTAAAGTTTTTATAGTATAGTTGCATCAATACTTGATTAGATTGCTTTATTTTTGAGTTATTAACATTAAATATTCCCCATATTTCTGAGCCGTATATGTACTGAATGAATTGTTTGAAATAATATCTTATTTGTTCGAACACATTTCCAAATCATTTGAAACATATACATTTACCTTTCTCGACCATTGTTATTAACCTGGCGCTTCAACTGAATTGTTCTCATAAAATTGGGCAGATTTAATAACACACCCAGATCAGAAAGAATATGTAAAAATTGCACGCTTTATCAAATTGAAGATGAAGAACATTTCCTTATTCACTGTAGCAAATTTACAAAGGAAAGAGAAGACCTATAATTTAACTTGATCTCATCTAAAGTAAAACATTTTACAGAATTGCCTGATAAACAAAAATTATTCTGGATTCTAAATTGCGAAGAACTAGATATACTAAACTCTCTTGGAAGATTTTTACAAAAACACTACCATAAGTTTTAAGAATGTGACTTTTTAAAAATATATATTGTTATTATTAATTATGTAAAAGTATGATACTTCCAAGTATATGATTTAGCAATGTATGCATATGTATAATGTACTGTATATATACCTAATATGTTGACGGTGCGACCGTTAGGGCGAGCGCAGATACTTATCCAGTTTTCATTTTGATCGGACTCGTCAAACCGCACGTGACATTCGGCGCGTCTAAGATCCTGACGTCATATGACGTCGTATGCATGTTGCAATATCAAAATCAGGCCTAAACAGGGCTGATTTTAAATAAATGAATGAACCGTTTTATTGACTATTTTCTGCAACAATTTCATTACATCAGGGCAAGGTTTTTGTTCGTCTAACTTTTTTGTTCTTATTCTCGCGAGACCGTTGCTTTAGCGTTGTGTGCTAAGCGTTGCATTGTGGGTCAAAATTACTGCGTCTAAAAATTCTATTGAATGAATGTGCTGTAGTCCGAATTTTCTCTTCGCCCAGGCGTTGTCGTTAGAGCTTGCAGTTACGAGCGTCGCTTGGCGACGCTCGCTGCGCTCGCTATAAACAATTAATTCAGTCTTATGTTCATATGAAGTATTTTGGGTATTCCCCTACTTGTATGTCTTTTCTATCAATCAAGCGATCCTTTCCCTCTTATGTATATGTATATTGTATTTCATGTAAATGATCATAATTATTATATACATTTTAACAATGTACTTTCTTTTTGCCCCATGAGGGCCCTTAATTGGTCAATAAACGCATTGTATATCTCTATACAGCACTTCGTTAAAACGAAAATAGAAAAGGTGATAAAAAAGTATTTCATTAACAATCAACCGGTTTCACCGTAAGGGGACTAAAAATATGCGAGTGGTAAGGTTTCCAGTATTTGTTAGCTGCAATAATGTAGCCCTCTTCCCCTTTTTTTTATTTTGGGAGAGGGCTCCAACTCCTTTAGGATCTCCGTAATGGTGCAATGCGGGAGCGATTCACTCCCGCGCGAATTTCGGCTCAAATTGTCAGTAAACGGCTATTAAATTAACATGCCTTACCCGGACTTCCAAAATGTAGTTATCCAAGACATAAATCGATCCAAAAATATACAGAACAATCTATATATCGCTTATTTTTTCGTGTATGTCAACATCACAACTTAAATTTATCCGCCATGTTTACTGACCTTGACAGATTTTATTTTGGCTAAATATCGCTGTTTACGTAAAAATAACACTTGGAATGGTTTTATTTATCAATGTTTACTTATACTATTCATCACAATTATATAAACACCGACACCTCCTTTATTGATCGAGTTATTCTAAATTTCAAGCGCAAGTCTCAGTACGTCACGCGTGTACTGTCATGGCTGCTTAGTAGAAACTACAGGTGAAATTCAGAATTTTGGCTTTAGGTGGGAATAAAGCGAACACTCAGATTTATTTTACATGATTTTCGCGTTAAACGGGCTTTGTTGTCGACAGTGAATAAAAATCTCGTCTTATTAGAAGTAAGTTGAATGTAAAAACAATCAATTATTTATTCTGCCTGCAGTCGCCCGTATTAATAAGATATTTTTGCACCATTACGGAGATGCTGTGGAATCGCCCTCTCCAGAAAACATCATGCAGATAAAAAAAAATCGGAGAGGGCTACATTATTGCAGCCAAGTAATACATTTGTCTGTTTTCAGATTACATGTAGTATACAGTTTTTGCTGTTATGATTGCAAGCTATTTCACATATTTTACAATTCAGTTATTATAATTGTGAAGCTGTATTTTCCCACATCTCTGTTTGCCCTAATGTCCTCCAAAATTCAAATTTTTACTATTATGTACCAACTCTTCTCTTCTCACTAGTTTTTCCATTGAACATTATTCAATATTGAAGAACCTTTATTATACATACATACATACATATACATCAAGATGAAATTTGAAAGCCATGGCTCCATGTGAAACGTTTATCAAATTAACCGAGTTTTAATGCAGTTCAGATTAACCGCTTTCTGATCTCTTCTGATTTAAAGCTTCTTGATCCACCACACACAGTACTCTTTTTTAAAGGAGGTGTGAAATCATATGCATGATATGGTTGTCAACAATGGATAAGGACGCCAACTTGTACTTGGAAAGAGGTTGTACGGTATGCATGGTATGTGGATCAAAAGAAAATTTAAAACGATGTACTCGATGTAAAGGGGTTGTTTATTGTTGTCGTCAGCACCAGATTCAGGACTGGCCTTCTCATAAATTAAGCTGCAGTCCAAACCAGGCTATCGACACAGTCACGAATTCGAAACTGAAAGTAAACAAACAGACTGCCGAAAAGGACACATGCTTACGAAATGGAAACAACGATTCTGTAAACAAATCAGGTGCAACTAATAATGATTTCATTGAATTTGACAGTAACCCCTTCAAGGAAATAAATTTCAAGAAACCACTTTCCTCAGAAGGTTCGAAACTTGCTGAGTTTGTTCTTCATTATTTGAACAAAAATAACTTTTGCATTGTGGATGGAATTTTCTCTGACACACATTTACGGAAGGTTTTAGAAGAAATAAAAATTCTAAATGCAGAAGGATGTCTGAAACTCGGTCGGCTATCGGGGGGTCGTACGAGTGCTCAAGAATCATTAAAAATGACAAAGATTGAGATAAGAAATGACACCATATACTGGGCTGAAGGAACGGAGTCACGACATCACAACATCAACAAAGTGGTGCAAAAAATGGACTCTGTCTTATCTACCCTTAATTGTTACTTTGATGGAAAATACTTTATCAATGGAAGAACAAAGGTACTACAGGCATATTATACATACAGAACTTTATAGTTATTGTTATAATGTACATAGGCATCAGAGGTTTAACCCCCCCCCCCCCCCATTCATCACCAGGGCTTAATGGACATTTTTCCCCACAAATTAATATATTTATTTCACTTATTCATCAAGTGTTCAATAGGAAAAGAAATCGTAAAAACGCCAAAATAATCCCTCCACAAAAAATACCCCTTATAATGTATAGTGGGGTATTTTTTGTGAAGCGATTATTTTGGGGGTTTTACGATTTTTTTCCTATTGTACATGTACATATGATTAAGAAGCGTAATAAATATATATGATGAATAAGTGTAATAAATATGATTGTGGGGAAAATGGCCTATAAGCCCCGGGGTTGAATATCGGGAGGGGGGGGGTCCTGTCCACGGGTACCTATAGATGATATGGAACACTTTTAAGGGGAAGGGGGTAATCAAAAGTACGATGCTCATTTTCATTGAGTAATTACTTCATTTCCACTTTTGTATGTATAGCTACGAAATGAAAGCTACTGAATGCCAAAAAGCTAAAAGATGACATTTTTTCTTCAGGTCATGATTGCATGTTATCCTGGTAATGGTTCCTACTACAGACGTCACGTAGATAATCCGAGCGGCGACGGACGTGTTATCACGTGCATTCTCTATCTCAACAGAGACTGGAGGCCTAAGGTTAGTTTACTCTACACAAATACACTTAAAATTTGTGTAAAGTGAGTACTATTACAATACACGCGATATATATGATGATTTTTAATAAAATTTTGTTATTCTTGTATACTTGAAAAAAATGTTTTAACACTTTATAAGAGTTATGTTTCTTTTGTCATGAACAGATCCCGAAGACAAAGTAAGAATTCCAAACATTTTTTTCGAAATGATGAGTGTTCCCTTATTTGTATATAGGAAGTTCTAAACGCCAATGAAATTATTTTGTTTTACTTGAAAAATTTCGCGCTATGCAGGTAATGTTGCGCATATTTAATTTAAATCTGGGATGCCTGCCAAATTAATTTCACGATCAAATGTTAAGAGAGAACTAAATTTCTTTGTACTTTGGAAATAAATGTGTTTAGAGCTCCCTTAAAGAACAGCAGAATAACAAAAACATCCCTGAGAGTGTAATAATTATACTTTAGATTCTAGACAGGTGGTGGCCTTTTTTGCCCACTATGGCAAGGTTTTCTACACTACAATTGAACTACAAAATTGTTACAAGGGCACTGCATAACCAAGCATCCCCATCTCAAATAACATGCATGATTACCGGTAAATCAAATCACCATTTGACATCGATCGAAACATCTTACGTCACTTCCGTTTCGCACAAGGCTTAACTATCACAAACATACACAAACGCGTTTATCTCCCCCAACTCTGGCGTGAGGGGGTAAAATTAAATGAAATTGAGACTATAGCTGAGTACTGCAGAGAGAAGTTGAGGTATACATTTACTGTCTTAATTGTTTATATCCAAGAACTAAGACATTCAAATTTGATGCCTTATAACTATATAATCTGAGCCGTGTCACACCAGCTACAATTGCGTTCCCGCAGATTTGCACGGCATATAGAAATGTTGGGGGTTTTTTTTGGATTGCCTCGGAAATCAGGAATTTTTAAAGACACCTTTAAAAGATGAAGCTGGCACGATGTCCTGAGGGTGTCCAAGACGTACTTCTGAGTTCCCGCAGTGTGCTACTGCGCTAAGATTGCCATCTTCGGAACCCACGGGTTTTCTCTTGATCCGTTACACTGCATTTAAATGCAGAAAACTTGTGGGCTCTGACGATGTAAGATTGCTCATGACTTGCTAGTTTTCATTTCGCTTTTGCGGGTACCCAATGCCCAGACAGCGCTCATGACAGTGACATTTCAAAGGACTTCGAGGTCTCTGTAAAAGCGCCATCGAAAGTTCCAATGCGTCAATACCCAATCGGCAATGCGTCGATACTGCAATACCTTTAAGCATCGTCTGAGTGCGCGAATTTAGCTGTTGTGGCGCTGTTAGATACTTCTCCCTGCTGTAACGCTGGCCTTGCGGCGATTCAACTGTGTATATTTGCATATCCTATGAACATGTGGTCATCTACTGCGTTCATAGCTCTATAGACGCAATTGCTTCTGCTATGACTGCAATTGCGCTAGCGCGCATCATGGAATATGCCAGCAGAGCAATTGCTATTCATAACGCCACGTTCACTGAATAACGTTGTTTATTTCTTATATAGAGCGCAGAGAAAAGCGTACTTTGTATATCTAGGCGATGTCGACCCTATGGCGTCACTGGCGGCGTAGTAGAAGATTCTACTGTGCGCACCTTGGCGTTCTGTATTATTTCACAGATGTGCTCGGGATCGCCGTGAGAACGCAGCCTTTGGTGTGACAGGGTTTAACTTGCATGGCGACGGTATTCATCGTGTCTATAACATTTTCATGCCTGTGTATATAATCTTGTTCTGTGCACTGTATCTTTAAAAAAACTATTCAGAAAAGAAAAATTACGCTAGGAGCATTTGTTTAATAAATGATTGGAATTCGCCTTTTGGGAAATTTCAAGTTCCATCTTTTAGAAAATTAGAATGTATTTAACTCAGTTTTTTTAGTGTGTGTGGAATTCTGTGTGTGTGTGTGTGGTTTTTTTTTTCTTTGTTTGTTTTCCACCATTTATACATATGAGCACTTAAAAGTTTTGTAGAACTTCTACCTATACTTAACATTTATTTGACATGCATGCACATACCCATTTAAAGTCTTTACAATGAGAAATTTCAACTGGGACAGTTTATTAGATACATATATTCTCATAAATCATATTATCTATGCACTTCCTTCAAATACATGTAAATTGTATTTCTTTGGTTAACCAGGTCGATTTTCTCTTTATTATGTGTCCTTTATTAATGTCCATATATGTGCATTCTTGAATCAATCAAGGTTTTCTGCTTTTAATTCCTGTAAAAAATAAGTTTATAACAGTTTTCAGGTCAGAATTAAGCAACAAATGTTTGAAGATTATTTTCCTTTATATGTTCCTTGTTACTATAAGTCTATAATATAGGATGAAACATTTTAGTATCTCAGAAATTTCCAGGAGGAATGATAAAGCTTATATCCACTTCTTTTAACTAATTCTGTCCCAAAAAAACTTTATCAAATACTCGAAATGTACATTAAAAATACATTTAAGGTCAGACGACTCACGAGACGTTCGGATCCTCAATAATACATAATTTTTCCAAGTTTTTGTCATTGAAGTATTGCAAATTCAACATGCTGACTCACAAAAAATTGAGGTACCTCAACAGGCATTTGTGCAAGAAACCAGAGGATGGAATTTCTTACATAATCCTTTAAGAAAAAAAGTTGTAAATGTGCCAGTCACATCTTCAGTGTTTCAAATTTTTAAAAACAATTAGAAATCGCTTTAAAAATCAGAAAGTAATTAAAATTTTGTATATTTTTTTCATGTATTGTGAAGATATACAAAACTGGAACGTATCGTCTCATTCGTCTGACCTTAAGCAGATTTCATTCATGTATATACAAGCCTGTCATATGCAAGTTGTAAATTTTGAATTTACTAGATGGGGTAACATATACTAGTACAATGTAAATGCAACATTTGAAACATAACAAATATTTGATATTAGAGCTTAATTTTGATTGGTCGAGGATTCATAGTAAAAGGGATTGTCCTAAGCTGATTGGTAAAACTCGACTAATACCTGATTTAAAAGTACAGGTACACACTGTGCATTTAGTACATGTGTATTAAACTACTTTTGAAACATTGTTGAGAGTATTACCTTCTAAATATATAATTTAAAAATCTGCTCTTATCAATGATAAATAAAATGAAATTTAGTGCACAATTTATTGCCATTAAATGCACTTTGAAATAATTTTTAAGACTATGTACATTCCAGTTTTAGCAAAAAAAAAAAAAAAAAGGAAAAAAGAAAAAGAAAAGAAAGAAAGAAAGACTTAAACGAAACATTTTAAACAATTTGTTAAGAAAAACAATTTTTGTCTATTTATTTTTAAGTATTAAAAAATATTAAAACATGTTAAGATATCAGTATATTACGAAACGAGAGAAAAAGTTATCATGAAAGATAGTGCTAAAGGAATTAAATCTAGATTAACATAGAAACCTTAATTCAACCCTTTTCTGGGCGCCCTTTTACTGAAGATTAATTGATTATTCTTTACATTAACCTAGAATTGACCATAAGTTTAAGACCATGCAATCGGAGAGTTCTCGATG
>NW_026919282.1:0-15278 GCF_032062105.1 Saccostrea cuccullata
ACAATAATAAAAATAATAAAAATAGTGAAAAAGAAACCTAAGAATAACAAGAAGGTCTTCCGCTGAAGACGGAAGACCTTAATAATAAGAAACAGAGTAAAAACAATATGTTCCCAAACTTCGTTTGGGGAACATAATAAGGCAGCAAAATTCAAATTCTCATTTCTCTACTAAGATTTTTACATCGGGCTCGGAGTTGGTTTTCTTCAGAAAGACAGGACTGGGTTCAAGGCGACTAGGGGTACCACACCGGTAATTGACCAATCAAAATGAACTTAGTCAATTGTAGGTCCATACATTAAGCCGATTTTCCTTTCTTTTGAGAGTTTTTTTAATTTCCTTCCAGGCCAGTTTGACAACTCTGGTACCTGTGCCTAGGAAATTTTATCTACTCTATAAATAAATAAAGTTTTTTGACAGGAACTATTTCTCCAGGGCATAGGAGGCTACTTCCTGGGGTGCTTTTGTGATGTTTATAAAGACATGGAAAACACGTGGATTTGAGGGTAGCCCTGTTTGCATATGCAAATAAATCAGAAAATGTCGTGTACGTACCCTGGTTTTTTGGTGTCAGCTAATGTGACAGGTATTGTTTAACACCCCCTTATCAATATTTTTTCATGAATTCAAACACGTGAGGTTTTACTGGAAAGAAACGTGTATTGCTTTTTAATATACCGAAACTCGCTATTTCTGGGGATTGTGTAATTCTAAAAAAAATTCAGATAAATTTCAATGGTGAAATAAAAGAAGAATGCTTGGTATTAAAATATTAATTCATATCAGTAGAATTGAATGCTATTAACGACATCTGGAGAAATAGGCTTTAAAAGGTTTATATCATATCTTTGTTCGTCTGCACTTAAATTTCAAACACGACAGAATTTGTAATTTTTGCCGTAAAAATTCATAATTTCTATATACTTTAGAGACTTACCGTAAAACTTTCAGGAAACTTTCTATGAAGTCTTTTCTGCACCTTAAGTGAAATTTTATGTCGATCCCAGGTGTTGATCGAGTTTCAGAGAAATTTTCTACGTTGTTATTGATTTTTTTTTTTTTTAAGGAGAAGGGGGGGGGGGTTGACTTTTTTATTCTAAGCATTTGTTAAAGTGAGTTTGTAAATACATCTACGAACTTGAGCTGGATTGTGACCTTTGGGTCAAGGGGTCAAAGGTCAAGGTCAAAGGTCAAGGTCATCAAAGCATTTCATAAAGAAATATAAAAGTAACGGCCATATCAAGTATACAAGTCATTTGATCATTGCACGCGCGCGAAGGTGCAATGCATGAAAGCTATATCATCGTGACTACACTTTTAATGTGTTTGTATTCTTTGAATTTTGAAACGTTTCATAAAAAAAATTACGACTATATCAAGTAAATCGGTCATTTAACGCATTGCGCGCGCACACGTGCATGCAAGTCCTTGCATTCAAGTTTGATAGTAGCATAATGTAAGAATCCGTCATATCTATTCATATTCTAAATTTCATCCTGTTTTGTTGAGAATCAAAAAAGTTATAGGCATTTAAAGTTTAAGCCAATCAGATCGCAGCACACGTGCATGGGCGTGGTTTCTTGAAAACTTTTATATATCATAGTTTAGGACGTATTAAGGTATGATTATGTTTTAAAATTCAAAGTATTTTGTCAAAAAACAAGTAAGATATTGAGATTTTTGTTTCAGCTAATCAGAGCAAAGCGCACGTGCATGCGCGTGCATGCATGTGCATGATGACCGTAACTTCTTATAGGAGTCTATTGTGTCTGTCTATGTTCTAAATCTTATCGTGGTTGGTTGAAAAACAAGGGAGTTACAGCCATTTGAAGTTTAAGCCAATCAGATTGCAGCGCACGTGCATGCGCATGCTTTCATGACAAATGTTATACATCATGTTGTAGGACATCTTAAAGAATGCTTATATTTTAAATTTCATTCCATTTCGTCAAAAAACGGAAAAGATATTGAGATTTTTGTTTCAGCCAATCAGAGCGAAGCGCACGTAAATGCGCGTGAGTTCTTGCTAATTTGACAGTGTCACATTATCTACACTATTAATATATCCTTATATAATGAGTTTCAAAGCATTTCATCGGAAAATGTTAAAGTTATGGCTATATTAAATATATTAGTCATTTCAGTCATTTCACGCGCACGCACGTGCAGGCGTATGCGCGCAAAATGACCTTCGTTCCGCACACCTACACAACACACCTATTAACCCTAAAAAGGTTTTAGCTCAGTTGGGTGAACAGTTTCTGAGAACACTCGCGGACAAAAAAGTACCGGAGAAGAAATAAGAAGAAAAAAGATTAATAACTAGAAACGATCTCGTTGCTAGCAACGAGTAGGTCTTCCGTCCGATTCCGAAAAATAACCCATAAAATCGAGCTGAAAATGGATTAAACATATTTTGGACACACTGGTAATTGAAACGGGTCACTAGCGTGAAAATCCAATACGCTTATCGATTACGCTATTTGAACAACTACTCTTACTTCACTTGTATGTACATATAATTCTGCAACAGTTAATCTGTCTTGGAATTATGAAAGAAGGGTCACTATTCATAATTTCGCGCCAAACGCAACGAGTAAATCTTAGCGAATTTCTCTTGCAATGTTCATTTAAATAGGTGAGATAGCTTCAACAAATAACAAAAGAGCGTTCTTATCGCCTAAATTTTGAGGTGTGGAAAGTATATTTAACACATAATGTAACATAACGTATATAGGCAAATAACACTAAAGCAGTGAAACAGCTATGAATGGTTAATTTTTCAATTTTCAATCACGAAAGTGGACAATTCCGATTACTTACACTTTCATGAAAAAGGTGGTATGTTTCACCGAAAAAAAAATGCCTCGATCGCCCTACGAGGGTCAAGGAATAAGATTCCATTATGTTCAATAACTTGCATTAAGAAAATATAATGTTTATATAGGTCAATTAAACGGTCTTTGAAAAATTGTTATCTTTAAAAATAAAATATTTTCTTATTGTTACAGTTGTCCTTTCTATTGATTTAATATGACACAAGCGTGCATGGGAAAACAGTGGTCACGTTTTTTACTTACTACATTCTTGAAAAACTATTGATTATAATTATGATTTAAGCTATGTGTTACCGTGATGCAAAACAAAAGATATAGATATTGTACTTCATTTGCACATTAATTCTTTTCTATTTCTACTTTGAGAAACAACCAAAACCAATTAAAGAAGACTTGTAAGTAGACCTTGGATAATAAATGTAGTTTGACACCGAATTGCAACGAACCTACGACGTGACAATCCAAGTATCCCTACACATTTCATTGCTCCTTATGTTACTTACGTTCAAGCAAACGCTCAGCTGCCTCTGTAAACCCCTATTGCGAAATGTCGGAATTGACAGAGACCGCCGCCATTAGGGTCCCGCTTCAGACTTTTGAATGTTAATATCTCAAGTTCGAATTCATCAATTTACAAACAAATTATATATTCAGCCTAATGAGAAATGTTTCTATCAACCATACTAATATAATTTGAAAATATTGAAAAACAAAAAAGTTAAAAAATTTGACTTTTTTTCTTTGCATGCCGTTACGACAGGAAGTAGAGACGACGTACAAAAGATCGTGTCTTGGATAGTACTTATCACGATCTATAATCCTTGAAAGTTTCACAGTGATATCTTTTACCGTTCTTTAGATTATCCGCGAACAAAATGTCAATTTAAAATCAGAAAATTGTCCGTAACTTGGCACCAGAAAGGAATTTCCAAAAAATCTCTTGGATAAAGTAACTTCAGATAGCAACACATAGTTCCTGCAAATTTCATAAAAATCCATCCAGTAGTCTTCGAGAAATCACGTGCACAAAATTTGATGGTCAGAAAAATAAAAATTATAACGAGCTCAGGCGAGCTTCAACGCCTTTTGCGCTGGAAAGATATAGACTCAAAAAAGCAATTTAGCAATCCTTCCTCTACCTTCACTGAAAATCTCAAGTCAATATCTTTATTCGTTTTTTAGTGATTGCCCGGACAAGCTGACCCTCTTAAAATCAGTAAATCGTCCATATCTCACGACCGGAAGTGACGACGTACTTATAAAAAATTTCCAATAAGGCTCAGACCAATATCCATCAGATCTGAAAGTTTCGTGAAAATCGACCAAGCCGTTTCCGAGAACTCGCGTGCACAAAAATCGGTAAGAAAAAAAATAATAATAATAGGGAAAAAGAAACCGAACGAAAACAATAAGGTCTTCCGTTGGAAACGGAAGACCTTAACTAGATGAGATCTCGTTGCGAGCAACGAGTAGGTCTTCCGTTGAATTTCTCGATAAGTTGAGATGTGATTTTGACTGAGATATTTGTTTAAAGAGAATGACATTGAGTTTTCCCTGGTTAAAGTTAAAGTTTCTCATTTTATCACGATATTCTGAAAATCTTTTGTTTGATGAGTCTTATGAAAATACTCCCCCTTTTCGAGACATAAAGCATAAAAAATATAGCATTTTGGTCACTTGTGACCCCTAATTAAGTAACATATGATAAAAATATTATCATACATTGATGCAAATCGTTAAGATGAATACTTTTGCCCCAGTAATGTATAACAAAATATTGATAATTAGAGAGTTATAGATAAAAGAATATTGGCCCCTCTGAGCCCCTAATTTGAGGGGTCAGCCCCTTTTTCTTGATATAAAATGAAAGGTCTTGTGATTTTGAAGATTTTTTTTCAACAATTATTCAGAGATTTCTTTTCGTTGTGGAGATATGTTAAATGGAAATATTTAGGGGCCACTCCTACAAGTCCTTAATGGGGCCGTTTTAAAAAAATTCAAAGTATGCATATTGTTTAGATCATTATTCTGACCATCTTTTGTTCAATATTGCTTATCACAATATTCCCCCTTTTTGAGATATAAAGCATCAAAGATGTGACATTCTGGCCCCTTGTGACCCCTAATTACGTAACATATTATTAAAATATCATCATATATTGTTGCAAATTGTTAAGATAAATATCTTTGCTTCTGTAATGTATAACAAAATATTGATCGTTAGAGAGTTACAGATAAAAGACTTTTGGCCCCTCTGAGCCCCTAATTTGAGGGGTCAGCCCCTTTTTCTTGATATCAAATGAAAGGTCTTGTGATTTTGAAATTTTTTGTTCAACACTTATTCAGAGATTTCTTTTCGTTGTGGAGATATGCTCAATGAAAATATTTAGGGGCCACTCCTACAAGTCCTTAATGGGGCCGTTTTACAAAAATTCAAAGTATGCATATTGTTTAGAACATGATTCTGACCATCTTTTGTTCAATATTGCTTATCAAAATATTCCCCCTTTTCGAGATATAAAGCGTCAAGGATTTGATATTCTGGCCCCTCGTTACCCCTAATTACATAACATATTATCAAAATAGTATCATATATTGATGCAAATCGTTAAGATAAATACTTTTGCTTCAGTAATGTATAACAAAATATTGATCATAAGAGAGTTATAGATAAAAGAATTTTGGCCCCTCTTAGCCCATAATTTGAGGGGTCAGCCCCTTTTTCTTGATATCAAATGAAAGGTCTTGTGATTTTGAAGATTTGTTGTTCAACACTTATTCAGAGATTTCTATTCGTTGTGGAGATATGCTCAATGAAAATATTTAGGGGTCACTCCTACAAGTCCTTAATGGGGCCGTTTTACAAAAAATCAAAGTATGCATATTGTTTAGAACATTATTCTGACCATCTTTTGTTCAATATTGCTTATCAAAATATTCCCCCTTTTTGAGATATAAAGCGTCAAAGATGTGACATTCTGGCCCCTTGTGACCCCTTATTACGCAAGATATGCTTAAAAGTTTATAATATATTGTTCCAATTGGTTTAAAATTTAAAAATATCAAAAAATCGAGCAGAAAAAATGATAAAATTTTTTGGTCACACGGGGGATCGAACCCGGGTCGCCCGCGTGACAATCCAACGCGCTAACCATTTAGCCACTGAGATCGCCGCTTCGCGTTTTCAAATGCATATATCTCGAGATTGGCTTTTTCGATTTTCAAACAAATTACATATTTGGCTTCTGCAAAAGGGTCTCTATTCAATTCTAAAACAAAAATATTAAAAAAGAAAAGTTGAAAAATTGCGTTTCTTAAATTCGTTTCCGGTATCGACCGGAAGTAATGACGACGCACGAAAAGGCGATTCTGCAACGCTATAAATCATGAACTATCATCTCCAATTAATCTTCAGTTCATATCTTAAGCGGTTTTTGCTACTAAATCAAGACAAAATTGCATTTTAAAATCAGGAAATTGTCCATATCTCACGACCGGAAGTGATGGCGTCAACGAAAAAAATTTCCAATAAGGTTCAGATCAGTACCTATCAGATGTGAAAGTTTCATGAGAATCGGCTCAGTAGTTTACGAGAAATCGCGTGCACAAGATCGGTAAGAATAATAATAATAATAATAATAATAATAATAATAGGGAAAAAGAAACCGAAGAATAACAAGAAGGTCTTCCGTTGGAGACGGAAGACCTTAATAATAATAATAAGAAACAGAGTAAAAACAATATGTTCCCAAACTTCGTTTGGGGAACATAATAAGGCAGCAAAATTCAAATTCTCATTTCTCTACTAAGATTTTTACATCGGGCTCGGAGTTGGTTTTCTTCAGAAAGACAGGACTGGGTTCAAGGCGACTAGGGGTACCACACCGGTAATTGACCAATCAAAATGAACTTAGTCAATTGTAGGTCCATACATTAAGCCGATTTTCCTTTCTTTTGAGAGTTTTTTTAATTTCCTTCCAGGCCAGTTTGACAACTCTGGTACCTGTGCCTAGGAAATTTTATCTACTCTATAAATAAATAAAGTTTTTTGACAGGAACTATTTCTCCAGGGCATAGGAGGCTACTTCCTGGGGTGCTTTTGTGATGTTTATAAAGACATGGAAAACACGTGGATTTGAGGGTAGCCCTGTTTGCATATGCAAATAAATCAGAAAATGTCGTGTACGTACCCTGGTTTTTTGGTGTCAGCTAATGTGACAGGTATTGTTTAACACCCCCTTATCAATATTTTTTCATGAATTCAAACACGTGAGGTTTTACTGGAAAGAAACGTGTATTGCTTTTTAATATACCGAAACTCGCTATTTCTGGGGATTGTGTAATTCTAAAAAAAATTCAGATAAATTTCAATGGTGAAATAAAAGAAGAATGCTTGGTATTAAAATATTAATTCATATCAGTAGAATTGAATGCTATTAACGACATCTGGAGAAATAGGCTTTAAAAGGTTTATATCATATCTTTGTTCGTCTGCACTTAAATTTCAAACACGACAGAATTTGTAATTTTTGCCGTAAAAATTCATAATTTCTATATACTTTAGAGACTTACCGTAAAACTTTCAGGAAACTTTCTATGAAGTCTTTTCTGCACCTTAAGTGAAATTTTATGTCGATCCCAGGTGTTGATCGAGTTTCAGAGAAATTTTCTACGTTGTTATTGATTTTTTTTTTTTTAAGGAGAAGGGGGGGGGTTGACTTTTTTATTCTAAGCATTTGTTAAAGTGAGTTTGTAAATACATCTACGAACTTGAGCTGGATTGTGACCTTTGGGTCAAGGGGTCAAAGGTCAAGGTCAAAGGTCAAGGTCATCAAAGCATTTCATAAAGAAATATAAAAGTAACGGCCATATCAAGTATACAAGTCATTTGATCATTGCACGCGCGCGAAGGTGCAATGCATGAAAGCTATATCATCGTGACTACACTTTTAATGTGTTTGTATTCTTTGAATTTTGAAACGTTTCATAAAAAAAATTACGACTATATCAAGTAAATCGGTCATTTAACGCATTGCGCGCGCACACGTGCATGCAAGTCCTTGCATTCAAGTTTGATAGTAGCATAATGTAAGAATCCGTCATATCTATTCATATTCTAAATTTCATCCTGTTTTGTTGAGAATCAAAAAAGTTATAGGCATTTAAAGTTTAAGCCAATCAGATCGCAGCACACGTGCATGGGCGTGGTTTCTTGAAAACTTTTATATATCATAGTTTAGGACGTATTAAGGTATGATTATGTTTTAAAATTCAAAGTATTTTGTCAAAAAACAAGTAAGATATTGAGATTTTTGTTTCAGCTAATCAGAGCAAAGCGCACGTGCATGCGCGTGCATGCATGTGCATGATGACCGTAACTTCTTATAGGAGTCTATTGTGTCTGTCTATGTTCTAAATCTTATCGTGGTTGGTTGAAAAACAAGGGAGTTACAGCCATTTGAAGTTTAAGCCAATCAGATTGCAGCGCACGTGCATGCGCATGCTTTCATGACAAATGTTATACATCATGTTGTAGGACATCTTAAAGAATGCTTATATTTTAAATTTCATTCCATTTCGTCAAAAAACGGAAAAGATATTGAGATTTTTGTTTCAGCCAATCAGAGCGAAGCGCACGTAAATGCGCGTGAGTTCTTGCTAATTTGACAGTGTCACATTATCTACACTATTAATATATCCTTATATAATGAGTTTCAAAGCATTTCATCGGAAAATGTTAAAGTTATGGCTATATTAAATATATTAGTCATTTCAGTCATTTCACGCGCACGCACGTGCAGGCGTATGCGCGCAAAATGACCTTCGTTCCGCACACCTACACAACACACCTATTAACCCTAAAAAGGTTTTAGCTCAGTTGGGTGAACAGTTTCTGAGAACACTCGCGGACAAAAAAGTACCGGAGAAGAAATAAGAAGAAAAAAGAATAATAATAATAATAACTAGTGCTAATTGTAACGGGGACCGTTACAGATGTTCCCCAAACGCTCCCCAACTCCCTTTTAGTGCCATATTCCCTGTACGTTTCAGTAAATAAGACAAATCTAAGCATTTGAGACTTAACAACGTTTACCCAGAAGTGTACCAAGTTCATTCAAATTTTAGCATTGCATGTGAATGCATGTGCGTAATGACCATATCATCTTGTCTGCAAAATCTACACATTTAATATACTAAATATTACAGTATTTAATCAAATTTAATGAAAACCAAGGGAGTTATAGCTGTTTAAAGTTTCAGCCAATCAGGTTGCAGCGCACGTACACGCACGAGAATGCATGTGCATGGTGACCATACCTTCTTGTAGAAGTCCATTATATATATCTATGTTCGAAATTCCATCCTCTTTGGTTGAAAACCGAGGGAGTAATAGCTATATAAAGTTTAAGCCAATCAGATTGCAGCCACGTACATGCACGTGTTTTCACAATAATTGCTATATATCATGTTGTAGAATATCCTAATGCATAGCTATGTTCAAAATTTCAAAGGATTTCGTCAAAAAACAAGAAAGATATTGAGACTTTAGTTTCAGCCAATCAGAGCGAAGCGCGCGTGCATGCGCGTGAGATTTGGCTATTTTGACCATGTCATATTTTCTCTGCTACTATTTTATCCTTATATTATCAGTTTCAAAGAATTTCATCATTCAAACTTCATTTTGGTGCCTCATTCCCTGTAAGCTTCATCAAATAAACTAAACTCTATGCATCTTAAACTTAAACAACGTTTTTCCTAAAGTATTCCAAGTATATAGCAATTTTTTGCATTGCACATGCGCTCACTTGCATGCATATGCGGAATGACCATATCATTGTATCTTAATATCAAGGCATTTAATCAAAAAGTATTCGAAAATAGGCTAAATCAAGTTTTGTAATTATATGTATTGCACGTGCACGCACGTGCATGCATATGCATGAAGACCATACCCTCTTGTAGGGGTCCATTTAGACTATCAATGTTCTAAATCCCATCCTGTTTGGCTGAAAACCAAGAGAGTTATAGCCATTTAAAGTTTTAGCCAATCAGATTGCAGCGCACGTGCATGCGCGTGATTTCATGAAAATTATTTTATATCATATCGTAGGATATATTAATGCATGACTATGTTTTAAATTTCAAAGTATTTCGTCAAAAAACGAATAAGATATTGAGATTTTTGTTTCAGCCAATCAGAGCTAAGCGCACGTGCATGCGCGTGAGTTCATGATAATTTGACCATGTCCTCTTGTCTATAAAACTAATATATTCTTATATTCTGAGTTTCAACACATTTTATTAGAAAATAGAAAAAAAATACGGCTTTATCAATTATATTGGTCATTTTACATGTTGCACGTGCGCGCTCTTGCAAGCACGTGCGCGCAAAATGACCTTGATTCCGCAAATCTACATAACATGTCTACTTACCCTATAAAGGTTTTACCTACATCAGATGAACAGTTTATAAGATCATTCGCGGACAAATAAGTACCCAGGAAGAAGAAAAATAATAATAAGAAACAGAGTAAAAACAATATGTTCCCCAACTTCGTTTGGGGAACATAACTAGGGCTAATTGTAACGGGAACCGTTACAGATGTTCCCCAAACGCTCCCCAACTCCCTTTTGTGCCATATTCCGTGTAAGCTTCATTAAATAAGACAAACGCGATACATTTAAGATTTTAACAAAGTTTTCCCAGAGGTAATCAATTTCAGCATTGCACGCATGCGCATTTGAATGCATGTGCGTAATGACCATATCATCTTGTCTACACTAATCATATATTTTAATATACTAAATATTACAGCATTTAATCCAAAAATATGTTTAATCTAGTGTATTTGTAATTTTACTCATTTCACGTGCACGCAGATGCATGCATGTGCATTATGACCATACCCTTTTGTAGGAGTCTATAATGTCTATCTAAGTTCTGAATCCCATGCTGTTTGGTTGAAAACCAAGGGAGTTATAGCCATTTAAAGTTTAAGCCAATCAGATTGCATCGCACGTGCATGCGCGTGATTTGATGAAAATTATTATATATCATATTGTAGGATATCCTAAAGCATGTTTATATTTTAAATTTCAAAGCATTTCGTCAAAAAACAAAAAAGATATTGAGAATTTTGTTTCAGCCAATCAGAGCGAAGCGCACGTTCATGCACGTGCAAGCATGCTCTTGATGACCAAACCTTCTTGTAGGAGTCCATTACGTCTGTCTATGTTCTAAATCCCATGCTGTTTGGTTGAAAAACAAGGGAGTTATAGCCATTTAAAGTTTTAGCCAATCAGATTGAAGCGCACGTGCATGCGCGTAATTTCATGACAATTTCTATATATCATATTGTAGAACATCCTAAAGTATGCCTATGTTTTAAATTTCACAGTATTTCCTCAAAAGACAGAAAAGATATGGAGATTTTTGTTTCAGCCAATCAGAGCGAAGCGCACGTGCATGCGCGTGAGTTCGTGCTAATTTGACAGTGTCACATTATCTACACTATTAATATATCTTTAAATAATAAGTTTCAAATCATTTCATCAAAAAATGTAAAAGTTATAGCTATATTAAGTATACAAGTCATTTCACGTGTTGCACGCGCACGCACGTGCATGCGTATGCGCGCAAAATGACCTTCGTTCCGCACACCTACACTACACACCCATTAACCCTAAAAAGGTTTTAGGTCAGTTGGGTGAACAGTTTCTGAGAACACTCGCGGACAAAAAAGTACCGGAGAACAAATAAGAAAAAAAATAATAATAATAATAACAAGGGCTAATTGTAACGGGAACCGTTACAGATGTTCCCCAAACGCTCCTCAACTTCCTTTTGGTGCCTTATTCCCTGAAAGCTTCATTAAATAAGACAAACGCGATACTTTTAAGACTTTAACAAAGTTTTACCAGAAGTATTCAATTTCAGCATTGCACGCATGCGCATTTGAATGCATGTGCGTAATGACCATATCATCTTGTCTACACTATTGATATTTTTTAATATACTAAATATTACAGCATTTAATCCAAAAATATCTTTAATCTAGTGTATTTAGAATTTTACACATTTCACGTGCAGCCACGTGCATGCCTGTGCATGATGACCATTCCCTGTTGTAGGAGTCTATAATATCTATCTATGTTCTGAATCCCATGCTGTTTGGTTGAAAACCAAGGGAGTTATAGCCATTTAAAGTTTCAGCCAATCAGGTTGCAGCGCACGTACATGCGCGTGATTTGATGAAAATTGATATATATGACATTGTAGGATATCGTAAAGCATGTCTATGTTTTAAATTTCAAAGCATTTCGTCAAAAAACAAAAAAGATATTGAGATTTTTGTTTCAGCCAATCAGAGCGAAGCGCACGTTCATGCACGTGCAAGCATGTTCATGATGACCATACCTTCTTCTAGGAGTCCAGTATGTTTGTCTATGTTCTAAATCCCATGCTGTTTGGTTGAAAAACAAGGGAGTTATAGCCATTTAAAGTTTAAGCCAATCAGATTGCAGTGCACGTGCATGCGCGTGATTTGATGAAAATTCTTATATACTATATTGTAGGATATCCTAAAGCATGACTAAGTTTTAAATTTCAAAGCATTTCGTCAAAAAACAGAGAAGATAATGAGATTTTTATTTCAGCCAATCAGAGCAAAGCGCACGTGCATGCGCGTGAGTTCGTGCTAATTTGACAGTGTCACCTTATCTACACTATTAATATATCTTTATATAATGAGTTTCAAATTATTTCAGTAAAAAATGTAAAAGTTATAGCTATATTAAGTATATCAGTCATTTCACTCATATCACGCGCACGCACGTGCATGCGTATGCGCGCAAAATGACCTTCGTTCCGCACACCTACACTACACACCTATTAACCCTAAAAAGGTTTTAGCTCAGTTAGGTGAACAGTTTCTGAGAACACTCGCGGACAAAAAAGTCCGGAGAAGAAATAAGAAGAAAAAAGAATAATAATAAGAAACAGAGTAAAAACAATATGTTCCCCAACTTCGTTTGGGGAACATAATAAGAAACCGAGTAAAAACAATATGTTCCCAAACTCCGTTTGGGGAACATAATAAGAAACAGAGTAAAAACAATATGTTCCCAAACTTCGTTTGGGGAACATAATAATAATAAGAAACAGAGTAAAAACAATATGTTCCCAAACTCCGTTTGGGGAACATAATAATAAGAAACCGAGTAAAAACAATATGTTCCCAAACTCCGTTTGGGGAACATAATAATAATAATAACTAGTGCTAATTGTAACGGGGACCGTTACAGATGTTCCCCAAACGCTCCCCATCTCCCTTTTGGTGCCATATTCCCTGTAAGCTTCATTAAATAAGACAAACTTTATGCATTTGAGACTTTTACAACGTTTACCCAGAAGGGTATCAAGTTCATTCAAATTTTAGCATTGCACGCATGCGCATGTGAATGCATGTGCGTAATGACCATATCATTTTGTCTACACAATCTATATACTTTAATATACTAAATATTCAAGTATTTAATCTAAAAGTATTAAAACACACGCTCATTCAAGTGTATTTTAGATTTTAATCATTTCACGTGCACGCACGTGCATACATGAGCATGGTGGCATACCTTCTTGTAGAAGTTCATTACATCTATCTATGTTCTAAATCCCACTCTGTTTGGTTGAAAACCAAGGGAGTTATAGCTGATTAAAATTTCAGCCAATCAGATTGCAGCGTACGTTCACGCACGTGTATGGATGTGCATGGTGATTTCTTGTAGAAGTCCATTATATCTATCTATGTTCCAAATCTCATCCTGTTTGGTTGAAAACTAAGGGAGTTATAGCTATTTAAAGTTTCAGCCAATCAGATTCCAGCGCACGTACACGCACGTGTATGGATGTGCATGGTGACCATACCCTCTTGTGGAAGTCTATTATATCTATCTATGTTCCAAATCCCATCCTGTTTGATTGAAAACCAAGGGAGTTATAGCTATTTAAAGTTTCAGCCAATCAGAGTGCAGCGCACGTGCATGCACGTGTTTTCATGAAAATTGTTATACATCATGTTGTAGGATATCCTAATGCATGGCTATGTACAAAATTTCAAAGGATTTCCTCAAAAAACAAGAAAGATATTGAGACTATAGTTTTAACCAATCAGAGCGAAGCGCACGTGCATGCGCGTGAGATCTTGCTATTTTGACCATGTCATATTGTCTATACTACTACTATATCCTTATATTATGAGTCTCAAAGCATTTCATTAAAAAGGTAAAAATTTACGCCTATATCAATTAAATCGGTCATTTCACGTGTTGCTCGTGCGCGCTCTTGCAAGCACGTGCACACAAAATTGCATGTTGACACTGTCATCTTATCTACATTTATAATATGTCTATATATTCTAAATATTAAAGCATTACATCGAAAAATGTAAAAGTTACGGCAATTTCAAGCATATTGGTCATTTCACGTGTTGCACGTGCGCGCTCTTGCAAGCACGTGCGCGCAAAATGACCTTCGTTCCGCAAATCTACATAACATGCCTACTTACCCTAAAAAGGTTTCCCCTTAATCGGATTTGTACTTTACAAGATCATTCGCGGACAAAATTTTCCCGAGAAGAAAAATAATAATAACTAGAATCTTGTTGCCATGGCAACAAATAAGTCTTCCGTTCTTCTAAATATGTAAGAATTTGCTTTTTTCTCTGCAAAAAACATATATATTATATGTACTCTGAAAGAAAAAAAAACTGAAAAAAGGTCTTTCAGTACTTAAGGTACTTTGATTTTCATGACCAATCTTGTCCTTATGCATTTTGGCACTCATAAGAGCTACACGTGTATCATAGACAAACCAACGGACGAACGAACACCGTACTCTCATAAACTTCACTGTGTTTATGTTCTGGCACAATTGTGATGGTTTTATAAAAATGTCATGAAATAAGTTAGTACCACATTAAACGTAAAGTCGTTGATTTTTACAGTAATACTATCGAGATTTTATTCAACTACAGGAATTATTCAGCAATGGATTAATTGATTATATGTTGTTTAATGTCCCTCTCGAGAATTTTTCACATGGAGAAGCCTCCACTCGCCGGTGGAGACTGCAAAATGTTATCCTATAATTTGGCTCTAATTAATCGCCATTGAGCAGTGAGGAATCTTTTTGAGTCAGTACCATCTGACACGGGACCTCGATTTAAACGATCTCATCTGACGGACCGGTCTCCACGTCCCACAACTAAAGTCCATAATACAGATATACGATGCTCTAGCCATGTTTTTTATTTTATTTTTCATTTCTCAAATTTGTTGCATCAGATATTCGTAAAGATCATACTTAATAAAAATCATTTCGAACAACTTTATTGCAATGCATACAGCGTCCGGTGATTTTGATCGACAGGTCAATACATGTGC